>NC_133660.1:277544247-277741747 GCF_037893015.1 Macrotis lagotis
CTTGACTCTGTAAGGGTGACACCCCTACTTAAGCCCTTCTCCTTATGGAAAGGAGGAAGGGAGGCAGGGTGAAAATGTTCTCCATTAAGAGAAAAGAGGGATGTTATTGAGTGGCATGATTATATCTGCATGAATCTGTATATCCTATCTAGGGAGTGAGTCCTATCTCTAATTTAGACGAGACACACTGATAGTATGTGAATGAGTCAGTTCTGGGTGACTGTTGTTTATAGCTGACTGTCTAGGATATTTGCCTGGGGAGCAGCAAATGTCTGGACATGTCCAAAAGCAGGGTGCATATATTCAGGACTCAACAAGACAGGTGGCCTCAGACTCATGTGAGATGAATGATGGTACCTGGATCCCTTGTAGAGATGCGCAAACTGGGGTATTTGTTAAGGGAAACTGATTATGAGTTACTATGGACTTGCAAGGAAAGTGCTGAATTGGCCATTTGCAAGAAAGATAATTTAAGGAAAATAATTAGGTATATTAGCTGTTCTTGGGATTGATTCAGTGGCACAAAATCAGGAATTTAGTTTAGATTTTAGAGCCCGGAAGATCTTTCTAAAGACATTAGTATAAAAACTTGCAGTGGAAGGAGGTACAGCAACTTTGGAAATGTATCTATTATCATGAGGATTATATGGCCTATTTAAGACGGCCCCTTGGAAATAAAGAGGAACAGTATTATCCATTTGTTGGAAACTATATTCCTGGAAGACCAACTAGCACTAGGGGGACGTTATTGGATTTGTAGGACTACTGCCTTCACCCATTTGTCCAAAGAGTTGGTTGGAGAGTTATTATCTAGACTTAAGGGCCTACTACCTGGGTACAGGATGGGAGTTGGGGTTATGGAACCCCAGTTTATATCCTGAATAGATTAATAAGACTCCAAGCTGTAATGGAAAAATTACCAATCACACAGCTAAGGCCTTGGACTTACTGACTGATAAAGCCTTGCTAACAAAAGAGGCATTCGACATAGATTGGTATTAGACTACCTTTTGGCTGAATGAGGAGTCCGTGGTAAACTGAACTTATTAAATTGTTGTCTAAAGACAATGGGAAGGTGGTAAAGGAGAATCAGGGATATCAGAAAGTTGACACCTGTGCCAGTCCAAACCTGGACAAGCCCCTTTAGTATCTCTTTGGATGAATGGGTTCTGGTTCAGGGTGGAAACAGTTACTGGATATCTTACTATTGGCCCTAAGTGGGAGAATCCTATTAGCCATGTGTGCCTCCCATGTATGATCCAGTTAATAGCTCATATAGTACAAAATTCTATCAGCAAATTAGGACATTTCCAGCAAAAATACAAATAAAAAGAGGAAAAACAGTAAGAAATTTATTTTTAAAACTGACTGGAGAAAAGAAACTAAATTTCCTCCTCTTTTTTCCTCTGGTGGAAGATGATGTTGTTCTTGCTATTGTTCATTCATTTTCAGTCATGTATAGTTCTCTGTGACCATATTTGGGTTTTCTATTGGCAAAATATTGACATTGATTGCCATTTTTCTTCATCAGCTCATTTCACAATAAAAAACTGAAGTAAACAGGGTAAATTGACTTAGGCATAGTCACTCAACTAATAAGTGTCTGAGATTATACTTGAATTAAGGAAAATAAGTCTTTCTGATTCCAGGTGCAACACTCTGTACATTGCAGTTTAATTGAATGTATTTTTTTCTCTTTCATTTACTATAACTATTTTGATGTTTAGGGGAAGAAAAGATATACTTTTTAAAAAATATTCATTTATTTTCACATTATTACAATAATCTTGTTGTAAAAGCAAACATAATCCCCACACACACAAAGATAGAGAAACCTCAAGAGAAATGAAGTTAGAGAAAAATACACTTCAGTCTGTAACCAGATACCATCAACTCTGTTTCTGGGATGGGTTGGATTCTTTATCACAAATCCATCAAGTAAAAATTAACAGACTGCCTTCTGTGGGGGAGGGGGAGGGAAGCAAGATTAGGAGGAAAATTGTAAAATTCAAAATAAATAAAATCTTTCTTTTATTAAAAATAATAAAACATATATCCATCAAAGAAGTTACTTCAATATTTTCCCACAGTTGCTATTATTAACTGCATTTCCTTCCATTCTATTCCTCTCCATTCCCATTTATTCTATTCTCTTTCTCCTTTCACCCTGTCCCTCCTCCTTATGTCTGACTGCCCTCTCTCCTGATCTTCCCTTCCCTCTCTTCTATCACCTATACCCTCCTCCCCTGCCCCTGTTTCCTCTCTCCCATCTCTTTCCTCTCCTTTTTCATCTAGGGTAACCATTTCTATACCCTATTGAGTATGAATGTTATTACCTTACTGAGTCACTTCCAATGAGAATGAAGGTCATTCATCCCCCCTCACCTTCCCCCATTCCACTCCACTGAAAACAAACCTTTTTATTGACTCTTTTAAATATAATGTCTTAGCCAATTCTACCTCTCCTTTCCCTTTTGGCCATTGACTCCATCTTTGTAATATATCATACCTTTATATTCAGCTCTGTCCTATCCCTTCTTTCTATATACTCCTTCTAATTGCTCTTATAAATGAGAAAGTTCATAAGAGCTATCAGTAGCTTCTTCCCATTCATGAATATATACAGTTCAACATCACTAAATCCCTCATAATTTGCCCTTCCCTTCCCCGTTCTCTATGTTTCATATGAATCCTGTACTTGAAGATCAAACTTTCTGTTCAGCTCTGGCCATTTCAACAGGAAAGTTTGAAAGTTCCTTTTATCATTGAAAGTCCATTTTTCCCCTGAAAGAGGATGTTCAGTTTTGCTGGGTAGTTCATTTTCACTTGTAATCCAAGCTCTTTTGCTTTCCAAAATAATGTAGATGCTGTTAAATCCTGTGCAGGCCTGACTGTAGCTGAATTGTTTCTTTTTGGCTGCTTGTAATATTTTCTATTTGATGTAGGAGTTCTGAAATTTGACTATAATAATCCTAGGAATTTTTTTGGTGGAGAGATCTTTTTCAGGAATTGATTGGTGGATTCCCTCAATTTATATTTGTCTCTCTTCTTCTAGGATATCAGGACAATTTTTCTTGGAGAATTTCTTTAAAAATAACGTCTAGGGTCTTTTCCTGGTCATGATTTTTGGGTAGCCCAGTAATTTTTTAAATTATCCCTCCTGGAACGGTTTTCCAAGTCAGTTGCTTTTCCAATGAGATTTTTTTTTGGTTTGTTTTTGCAAGACAAATGGGGTTAAGTGACTTGTCCAAGGTCACAAAGCTAGGTAATTATTAAGTGTCTCATTTGAACTTAGGATTTGAACTCAGGTCCTTCTGACTCCAGGACCAGTTCTCTAACCACTGCAACACCTAGCTGTCCATCTAATGAGATATTTCACTTTTTCTATTAGTGTTTCAACCTTTTGTTTTTGTTTTATTACTTCCTGATTTTTCACAAAATCAGCTTCCTTTAGCTCCACACTACATTTGAAGGAGTTATTTTCTTCAGGGAGCTTCTTTATCTGTTTTTCCATCTGGCCAATTCTGCTTTTTAAAGTATTCTTCTCCTCATTTACCTTTGGACTGCTTTTTTCCATTTGACCTAAACTGATTTTTAATATGTTATTTACTTTGGTATTTTTTATATCTCCTTCACCAAGCTGCTGACTTGGTTTTCATGATTTTCCTTCATTGCTCTCATTTCTCTTCCTAATTTTTCCTTCTATCTGCCTTGCTTGCTTTTCAAAGTCTTTTTTGAGCTCTTCAATAGCCTGAGACCAATTCCTATTTTTCTTTGAGGCTTTGAAAACAGAACCCTTGACTTTGTCATCTTCTGAATATTTATTTTGCTCCTCCAGGGGACCAATGTAATTTTCTATCTTAAAAGTCTTTTTTCCTGTAGTTTGCTCATTTTGCCAGTCTATGACCTGAGTTTCATGTATTTCCAAAACTTTTGGGATTTTGAGGACAACCCTTTGGTCTGTGGATGACCATAAGCAGGCCCCTCTGTCCTGGAACTGTGAGGAGTGGCTCTGCTCCACTATGGTAGGTCAGGTTTGGGGAATGGGACCCCATACTGTGACCTGGATCTGAGTATGGGCAAAGCAGTAGAGTCCTACTCCATGGATAGCTGAAAGACCTCTGTAATCATTCCCAACTACTTTACTGTCTGTGGGCTGAGCTCTCTAAAAGCAGTTGCTAGATGCTCCACAGGTTCCTGGGAAGGGGTTGCACTGAGGCCTCTGCTAAGGCCTGTACTGACTTGGACACTGGTGTGGCAGAGTTTTCCCACTGACCTTCCAAGTTGACCTTGGCGATCCCTGACCTGAGAGATCTGGAAACAGCTCCTGCTGCCTCGGACCCAGACACCCTAAAGGCTCTTCCTGGAAGGCTGAAGCTGATTTGCTCCTGCAGAGTACCATGGCTATGTCCCAGGGTATGTTGCAGCTTTTTCCAACCTCATGGAATAGATCTTTCCAGCAGATCCTCCAAGTTGTCTTGGACAAGAAAATTATTCTTTCTGTGGGCTCTGTCACTCTAGAATTCGGTTAGAATCATAATTTTACTACATTTGGAATGTTCTTGAGGAGAACTTCTGGGAATTCCTGACTCCATCCTGCCATCTTGGTTCCCAGGAAGAGATACTTTAAAAAATAAAGATGATGTATATAAAAAAAACAGAATGATGATGAAATCAAAATGAAAATGAAATAAGTAAATCAATAATAATATAAGAAAAATAAAAATTATATATCTCATATAAATTTTGAATAGTTGCAGAAAAATAGGAAGGGATTGGAGGTGAGAGGAGAGCAGGGAAGGCAGGGTATGAATGATATGACATACACATTAGGTTGACTTAAATGAGGGGAATGTTGTGCAAAGTCATCCATCTTATTGCATCTTCTTGACTCAGTGGTATGATAGCATAAGAAACAGAAATTTCGATGTAGGTCTGGAAAAGAAAGAAAGAGAAGAAAAGACTAGGAAAGGTAAATATATAAAATGCCCATTTCTTTGTTTCCTCATCTGTAAAATCAGTGCTTTAAACCTGATGACCTCTTAGGTCCCCTTCAGCTCTAAATCTATGTACCTGATATGCCATGGGAAATGACTTTGGTTAGTTCCTTTGCTAAGTAAGGATCTCAGACAAAGTTGGAGATCAGGAAAAATGATTGGTACCTTCATTATATGGAAGAGTTAATGGATAAAATGTTGTTTAGAAAAAGAAAACATTAGCCTGAGTGGTCACAAGGCATCAGAGGAAGAGGACAAAATAAACAAGGTCAGCAGAGATAGTGAAATAAGTATCCTGAGTGATATCATTTAAGAATCCCTGGAGTCTGATTGGCCAGAGATGTTGCACAGGAAATTACCAGAATTATGCACACTTTTGATAAAACTTGTTCTGTCCACAAATCTCATCAGCATCCTGAAGACAAACCCATAGTCGCAGGTCAGAACACCATCTCTAGATCAATCACTCCTGAGAGGTCAGTTTTGGTGAGTGATTCTTGGCTCTATGTCTTTATCCTTTGTCTTTTGGGGAAAAATATTCAAAGCAATCTACTCCATTTTAATAGTTACCACTAAGTCATGTTGAATACTGTCTATGGGTCTTTGGCATTTGAATTCTTTCTGACTACAGCATTTTTTTTCTTTGATCTAATATCTCTGGATTTTCTCTGTAATTTTATTGGAGAATTTCTTTCAAGAGCTGACCAGTGAATTAATTTTATGATCACTTTATATAATTGTTCTAAGTAATCTAGGCGGGTTTGTTCATATACATATACATATATATATATATATATATACACATATATATATATATATGTATATATCTTGAGGTATTGTTTCTGCTTTTAGAAAAAGCAGGTCCTTAGAAAGCCTTGCATGAAATAAAGAATAGCAAAATGGACAGAACCAAGAGAACATTGTATATAACACGATTAAGTGACTATAATAAATACTTAAATTATTTTTTGGATTGAGGTTTCAATTAGTCTGATGATTTTTTAATATTTTTCTCCCCAATATCTTGTTTGAGGTCAATACAAACAATATCTTGTTTCTAGGATATCCTTTTATTTGCTTTGGATTTTCTTGCACAATTTTACCTTTTAAAAATATTTCTTTTTGTCTCAAAGAATTCTTGAAATTTATTTGTTCCATACAAATTTTCAAAAAACTTTCTGTTTGACCAAAATTCTGTTCCTCTTATGTTAAGCTGATAATTCTCTTTTCAATTGTTTCTTCTATTGTTCTTTTTTCATTGTTTTCTCTGCTGTTTTTCTTTCTGTTACAAAAAGATTATAACTTAAAAAATAATTCTTAATTGGTCTCTTCCAGGAATTCTAGGTGAGCTTGTCCCTATCCTGCTTTTTTCTTTCCTGAGACATTGTTTGTAGAAGTTTTGAGTCATTCTCTTCTTCATTTGTTCCTTGAAATATCCTGCTGAGACAAGAAATCTTTATAGCGGATTTCAATTTCTTTTTGGTCATTTGTTCAGATGATGTCCTGACTTTGGACTTGAATTTAGTGTTAGACTATGTCCACTTCTTGGGGAAAGTAAAACAATGTTTTATTACTTCTATTTATCAGTCCTTCAACTGGGTGAAGAGAATGTCGTTTTTCATGTGTCCTTTATATTTAAGGATTTATTTTAGTCAAAAATAGCTTAATCACTTAATCTTGTATACAGTGCTCTCTTGGTTCTGTCCATTTTGCTATTCTTTATTTCATGCAAGGCTTCCTAAAGAGAGAGAGAGAGAGAGAGAGAGAGAGAGAGAGAGAAAGGAAAAGAACAAGAAAATAAATATTGATATAGTGCTTACTATATATCATCCACTATGTTAAAGCTCTCACAAATATTATTCCATTTAATGCCACCACAATGAAGTAAGTGCTATTACTATTTTATAGATGAGTAAATTGAGGCAGAGGAAGAATTTTTTGATTTGCCTTACGTCATATAGCTAGGATCTGAGATCGAATATGATTTCAGGCCCTTCTGACTCTAGGTCCAAATGTTCTATTTACTTCCTCACCTCGCTGGCTTGATAGATAACTCTAGAAAGTATCCTGTTTCCAGAAATTGTGAGACAAGGCGGGGATGGATATCATTCTCTTCTTCCTCAGGACTTAAAATTAAGCCTCTTTGCTTAAACAGAATGCTCTGCCAGGAGCAATCTGGAAACACTCCCAACAAATTATTAAAATTATAGTTTTAGACTCATCCATACCATTACTTTGTCTGTTTTCAAAGAACCTACATGTTTTAAATGTTTGTTCTAGCTTACTTTTTGCTGGCAAAGCACTGGAAATGGTAAGGATGATCATCACTTGGGGAAAGACTACACAAGTTGTGGTATATGGTTGTGATGGAATACTACTGTGTTCTAAGAAATGACAAATTCCATGGTTTTAGAAAATGCAGGTCTTTAGAGACATATAGACATATGTACATATGCATATGTGGATATATACTTTTACTATATATAGCATTATGTATGCAAATCTATACACATGTGATTTTAAATAAATGCTATTTCCTTTGTCACATTAAATAATTGCTCTTTAATGTCCATCCCAAGAAAATGACATGGAGGGAAGTAAGGGAGACGATGGAGATAAACATTTATCACACAGCTACTATTTACTACCTACTATATTAAACACTTTTAAACTTTTTTCTCATGTGATGCTCAGAAGAATCCTGGGAAGTAGATGATATTATAATCCCCATTTCACAGTTGAGGAAACTGAGGGAGTAATTTGTGTTACATCAGCCAGGACTGGTTTGAAGCTGGATTTGAACTCAAACAGGACTGCATAAATCCAGACTGAGAGCTTGAACCACAGCACTCCCTAGCTGCCACACCAACAGTGTGACTTAACCACTTCAGTTCCAGTGCCTCTGACTTAGTCCTCTTGTCCAAAGAAAAGAAGAATTTAAATAAGTCTTTGTCCTCCATAAATAAATATTATGAGTCACCTGTGGGTGGAAAGATAAGTAGCAGCTCTCCCTCAATACAATGGATTGAAATAATTATAAGAAGAGTAAACTCTAAGCAATTGTCCCTTCTGAGTCTGCCAATCCTTAGGCAACATGTAGAGACAGAAAACCAAGAAATATCTAAGGATTCGGAATAAGTGCAGCATGAGATGTCAGGCCTGAATTCGGAATGACAAAACATAGAACTCTGGGGCTATCTTGGACTCTTCATTCTCACTTCCTACACATATTCCAACTATTTCCAGGTCTAGTTCTTTTCACATCTGTGACATCACTAGTTTACATTCCATCTCTCCCCTCAGTCACATTCATGTCAGACCCTCAGTACAACAATTCTCCACTCTTAACTCTCTAATTTCAAAAAAACTCTAGTGGTTCTCTCTCATGACCAGGATTCAACATGAATTTTCCCAATTATAGTTAACAGTCATTCCCAACTAAGTCAGAACATGTTTTCCTATCTTCACTCTCCTCTCTATACTCAAAGATTTGCTTCTTGTTGGTTTTCATCATGGTTAGCACTCCCTTTCACCTATGCCTTTGTGGTGGCTCTCCCCCAAAAGCTGGAATGCACTTTCTCCAGCTCCATCCCTCAGAATCCCTCATGTCCTTCATGACTCAATTAAACTAAAGCTTGACTCCAAGAGTCTTCCTCCACTTCCTACTGCCTTCTGCTCTCATTTTGTCATTTACCTATTTCAACACAAGACCCCACTAAATGGTAACCCACAAGACAGTCCTCTGCTGTGTACTGTGTGCACAATACTGAAAGAGGGTTCTGGCTCTCAGATGATGAGGAAACACTAATCCTGATATTTCATACCAACCATGAGAGACTGATAACCTCAGACTGGAAAGAAGTCAATAGGGATTCCAGGAGGGTGGTTAAAGGTGGGGAGACTCAGTGACACCTTCATACCAAACTGGTGTGAAAGTTTGGTCCTTCATGTCTCTTGAATTCAAAGGCTTGAAGCCCTACAGATTGCTAAGAGTAGACTTCCAGAGGGAGAGATTTATACCTCCTAATTTGAGCTGATATCCTATCTGTCTCTCTGAATCAAAGGGGTCACTTACTCTAGGCCAATCTTTGGTATGTTCTCGTCTATAATTCTGTTGGCTTTGGCTTAGGCAAATGACTAATCTGCTTTTAGTATTTCTATTGGTCTTTATATGTGCAAATAGTGTCAGGAAGGTCCATCTCCTGCTTGCTTCTAGTGTGAACTTGACCTCAGATCATATGTTTCCATGCCATCTGTGAGTCATGTCTATATAATAACACAAATTCCACATAGTTATAGCCTTTACATACATTGTTCTAAACATACCTATGTGTGTGTGTGTTTTCACTACCCCCAACTCTATTATAAATTCTTTAAGAATAGAGTGTTCTCTCTAATCTCTTAATCCCTAACAACTACCAGAGCTCCTGGTTCTTAGTAGGTACTTCACAGAGTATTTTTCTTGATTGATGGACTTTCATGACTCTGAAGAGTAAAGTGAGGTTAAAACAAGGAAAGTCTATTGTCACCTAGAAAAGCAGTTTGGGGCAGGATTAAAATCCAAATCTCTTCTGGGATCAAATTTATTACCCTATTAATTATATCATTAGATCAATGCTATAAACACATTTCTCCAGAATATGGGGTTATGGATCCAAAATAACGCAGAAACAGTCATCCCATCTCTCTTTCACTGAGATCCCCACCTAAAGATGGTGGTGTAAAGGAAGGGAAGATACAAACAAGACCTGAGACCCCGAAGAGTGGGAGGAGACCAGTTTCTGCTGATGTTTATGATTGATAGGTATCTGTATTGCTTCTTTACTGTAGGAGAGATTGTGACAGAGACAAGGACATGAATCCATGCATTCATTAATTCATATATGTAGACATACATAAAGCATGAATATAAATAATTAGTATAATTATGTGTGGACCTATGTGCATAAATATATTTTCCCATGAATGTACATATGTATCTTTGTTTTAGAAATAATTTCTGTTGCTTAATGATGCCTATGGACTCTTTCTCTTCAGAAGAATTTCTTAATAGTTGAAGGAAACACCAAAATTCAATTAGTGATTAGTGAGAATAAAAATGACATCACACCCTCGGAGTTCACAGAACACACAGAAACTCTTCATGAACCCCTGGTTTAGAGTGCCTGACTATCATACGTGTAAGTATTATTTTGAATAATATGTGTATTGTTTTTAATGCATAGATTATACATTTCTATATGTTCAAACATGTATATTAAGTATGGACTGTAAATACTTGAGAAATAATAAATTTATCCTTATAGATATAATTCTTTCTTCTTAGACTCCTGCAGTCCACACTTCACTCCAATTCCTACCTGTATCCTAGGGAAATCTGAGGCTCTTGACTCTGTAAAAATTCTCCAGGAGAATATCTACCTTCACATTCAGAAAAGTTCTCCTATGAGAGCAAGGAAGAGAGCTAAGGAACCAGGTTGCTCAAAGGAGGTATTTCTGCTTTAAGTTGCAAGGAAACTTGACTGATAATACAAGGATAATGGGAAAGGTAAGTGAAATGGGGATAATGGGACTCATCGACCAGCAGTTCCTCTAATGTCCTGTCTTGCAGGTTGGTGTTTACTGAGAATCAAAGTCTTTATCAGAGAAGCACCTTTGTGCTTTGTGAACCTTTATCTGAACTTGAAATCTTTGGGAAGTTCATTTCCTTGGGTCAGTATTTGGAAAATCTCCACCATTGGTGTCTGAAACCAAATAGAAAATCTGTGTTATTGAGAGAAGAGGAGGAGAATAAGAGAGAAACTGTCCTGATCCTGCTCCTCTCCCATCCCTCATGTTCCAGTGTGTGATCAGGTGATTTCTGAGGAGAGTGCTACACATCAACAGCAGGATCAGGCCCAGGAGTCATCAGAAACCTGAAGACAAAAATGAAGTTCTCAATCTGCAACTTTTTCTTGTAAAGCTTGGTCATTTTGAAAACTTATCTCTGAGTTTAATCCTTTCTTTAGGCATTTACATTGATCTCCTCAAGGTGCTAAGTTGGAAAGTATGGTCAGTCTGAGAAATGGCAGTAATCAGAATTTTTGTGCTGCTGTGTTGATGTTTTCTTTTTCCCATGGAGGCAGGAGCAGACATCAACTTTCAGACACTTTTTAATGTAGCCCCACATAGAGGTAGTCTTTGGTTGGAGAGCTTCAGGGTTTCTAAAGAAACCCCTATAACCCAAAGGTATAAAAGTTCTTATTGCCAGTCTGGGTGAGTAGACCTCATAGTTCTTTGATTTTCTTCTATACACAGTCTGTATTAATAGACCCACCCTATGACAGACATTTATCCCTAAAGCACATCATTTATTGATAAAGAGAATTTGAAGTCACAACAATCAACAATCCAGACAGCTACCATTAGTCATGGGCTGTGCTAGTCAGTGATCTGGTTTGACAGTAGGGGGATCACCTGGTGCTTCATCTTCCTCCTCCTCTCTACCCACTCTCTATAGAATATCTACTACCTCAGTGCAGAGTATTCATAGAATCAAGCCAAGTGAAAATTCCTCTGGGTCCAGAATCTCAAAACTGCAAGTATTGGGCAAATGTTAGTTGGTCAAAACTTATTGTATACCCCAAGCATGCAATGTCTTCCAATGGTGGAATGGGTAAGGGAGAACAATTCCTTTCAAAGGCCATGAAGTCAGCTGAAACAGGTGCTGTGGAACTTTTAGAGGTTGGTTAGACATCTAAGACATCAAGGTCATCCACTGAATCTAAAGCCATCACCAGTTGTCCTGACTCTGTCTTGCTATGTTGGATCATGATGAATTTGGGAGAGTGAGGCAGATGACTTAGTGCAGCTCTACTTCACTTAAATCAAAGTTACACAGGCAACAAAAGATATCACTCATAACCATTCCTCAAAGTCCTGTGGCAACAAGCAAATGTCAAAGCAGCAGGTGTGGATACACTGGGAGCTGTGGTTACAACCCTGTGCACAGGTGACCCAGGGCCATAAGGTCATTTCTCCACTGAAAGCAGCAGTGGGATTCAGAAGCCTCCTAGGTAACTGAGTCACCCTTTGAAGGATTGCACTTCTCATCACCTGATGTGAGGAAGGGCCTAGAATAGGTGCCCTAAAAATTGTCTGCTTACCTAATCCTGGTTTGATTACCATGGTAGGAAGGGAATCCTACATTGTGGTTGAGACACAAAAAAATCTATAAAACTTCTTCAAAGAAGATTCTACTCACCATCAGTGCATGGAATGTGTGTATGCTCATAAATAATACAATATCCAATAGACCAGAAAGATGAACAGCAGGTATGATATCCAAATAGCAGCCCTGAGTGAAATAAGATTGGCTAAGGAAGGCCAACTTCCTGAAGTTGGAGCAGGACACATGTTTTTCTGGAGTAGCCAAAGTGAAAGGGAATGCCATGAAATTCATGCAATCAAAACTAATCTGGTCAACATTCTTCAATGCCTACCAAAAGGAGTAAATGAGAGGCTCATGACAATGAGATTGCCACTGCCAGAAAAATGCCATTCCATCATCATCAGTGCCTATGTTGCCACTGATGATAAAGTTAAAGAAAAATGTTGTGAAAACCTGGAGAAACTTATCATCAATATACCAAAAGAAGAAGAATTATAATTCTGGGTGACTTTAATGCTAGAATAGGCTCATATTACCAGACATGGCAGGGAGTCCTTGGGAGGAATAGAGTTGGAAGCAGTAACCACAATGGTCACCTTCTACTGAAGACTTGTATATCTCATGAACTTGTTATCACAAACACTGTTTTCTGTTTACCTAAATGCAGTAAAACTTTTCAGATGCACCTTCACATCAAATAGCAGCATATTTTAAACTATGTGATTGTAAGGAGAAGAAATAAACAGGATGTGAGAGTGACAAAGGTAATGTGTGGTACGGAGTGCTGGACTGATCACAGGCTCATTCTCTCTAAGCTAAATATTCTTACTCAACCAAAGTGGCAGGCCCAAGACAAAATGACTACTAGAAGAATTAATGTCAAGAGATTAGAGAGTCTCTCTAAGAGGGAACAGGTTGTTGTTAATTTGGAGGGAAAACTGAGCCAACACACAGTTAGCAACAGTGGAACAGAAAAAGAATGGGCCACTTTTAGACATCTGGTGTATAGTACTGCATTTTCTCATCTGGGTCAGAACATTTGCAAACACCAAGACTGGTTTGAAGAAAATGATGGGAAAATACAGAAGCTGATAAAAGAAAAACGAGAACTACATGGGGTTTACCAGCAGGATAGTTCATCCATTTCTAAGAAGGCAGCATTTTAATTCCATTAAAAGTAAAGTCCAAGTGAAGCTTAGAGAATTGCAGGACTCTTGGCTCAGTAAGAAAGGAGATGACATTCATATTTATGCAGATGATAACAATTGAAAGTATTTTTATGATGTCTAAAGGCTATTTATGGGCCTGGAACATAACAGTGCATGTCAATTACTCAGTGCTAATGGATCCACATTAATTAATGATAGGGACGTGATCCAAGAGAGATGGGCTGAACACTTCCATAGTCTTCTTAAGAGACTGTCATTAGGGGGCAGCTAGGTGGTGCAGTGGATAGAGCACTGGCCCTGGAGTCAGGAGTACCTGAGTTCAAATCTGACCTCAGCCACTTAGTGATTGCCCAGCTGTGTGGCCTTGGGTAGGCCACCTAGCCCCATCTGCCTTGCAAAAACCTAAAAAAAAGACTATCACCAATCAGTGCAGAAGCTATTGACCATTTACCACAAGCTGAAGTCAAGTAGTCCCTAGATGAAGTTCCCACTGAAGAAGAGGTTTTGAATGCCATTAGGCTCCTTTCAAGTGGCAAAGCACCTGGAGCTGATTCTATTCCAGCAGAGATCTAAGGGTGGGGGCGGTCCATTGCTCATCCAAAAACTGACTGAAATTTTCCAGGTTATCTGACATGAAGAGGTTATCCCCCCCCAAGTATTTAAGGATGCCTCCAACTTCTATATCTATAAAGGTAAAGGGAATAGATTGTCCTGTGGCAATCAGAGGAGTATTTCTTTTTTAGTCATTGCTGGTAAGATTCTTGCCAGAGTCCCTATAAATAGGCGATCTTTTACCTGGAAGATGGTCACCTTCTTGAGAGTCAGTGTGGCTTCAGAAAGTGTAAAGGAACAGTTGATATGTTATTTGCTGCCAGAAGACTCCAGGAAAAATGCCAGGAAAAGAACAGAAGTCTCTATGCAACATTTGTAGGTCTGACCAAGGTCTTTGATATCATCAGTTGTGAGAGTTTATGGGAAATTATGTCAAAATTTGGTTGCCTAGAGAAGTTCATCAGTATCATGCAATTTCAAGATGGCATGCATGCCCGGGTTCTGGATAGTGGATAATGTTCTTGAGGAGGGAAACAAGGATATGTCCTTGCTCCATACATTTTTAGCACGTTTTCAGCCATGCTATTAAATGCCTTCAAAGAGGATAAACATGGCCTCAAGGTCAGCTACTGCATTGATGGCAAATTTTTCGACTTGAAAAGACTGTGCAAACCAAGACCAAAGTGGAGGGAATGTTGGTGCATGATCTTCTGTTTGCAGATGACTGTACATTCAATGCAGCCTCTGAAGCTGAGATGCAACAAAGGATGGATCAATCCTCTGCTGTTTCTGCTAATTTTAGTCTAAAAATTAATACAAAGAAAACCCAGGTGCTCCATCAGCCAGCACCACACCATCATATGTGGAACTATCGATTATAGCAAATGGGGAAGTTTTGAATACTGTGAAGAAGTTTACATACCTTGGTAGTGTCCTTTCCAAGAAGGTACAAATTGACAATGAAGTTGGCACTCTCACTGCCAGAGCTAGTTCAGTATTTGGGAGGTTCTGAAAGAAGGTATGGGAGAGAAGAGGGATTAGACTAACTACCAAACTGAAGGACTACAGAGCCGTTGTGCTGACCTCATTGCTGTATGCCTGTGAAACCTGGACAGTCTACCAACACCACATCAGGAAACTGAATCACTTCCATTTATATTGTCTTAGGAAGAGTCTGAGGATCATCTGGCAGGAGAAGATACCAGACACTGAGGTCCTTTCTTGAGCTAAACTGCTTAGCATTCCAACATTACTACAGAGAGTGCAACTACGATGGACTGAATATGTTGATTGAATGCCATTTGCATGCTTGTCAAGAAAACAAAACTTATTTTATGGAGAACTCACAAAGGACAAGTGTTCACAGGATAGCAGAAGAAGCAATACTGGGACACCCTGAAGGACTCATTGAAGAACTTTAGATTTGATTGTACAACATGAGAGACACTGGCCCAGGCCTGCCCAGCATGGCGTGCCCTCATCTGTGAGGGGGCTGCATTCTGTGAGGAAGGCAGGTTTCAAAGGAAACATTACATCCATAAGTTTAGAGTGCCCACCCAGATATTCACATGGACTATTTGTGCCCAAACTGTGGTAGAGGATTCTGAGCTTTCATTGGTCTGATCGGCTACAATAGGACACACTATAATTTGGACATAGTGATGTCATTTTGGTCTTTGATAAGTACAAGAACCAATAATTATTTATAGAAAAAAAATCAAGAGATAATTGCATTTCCTTCCCTCTTTTCCACAGCTGAATAACTATGCCACTATGTAGTATACTTTTGGACTTGATTCATATAATGGTTAGCTATGTTGATACATATATATATATATACATATATATATTCTCTTCTTTATTCATTCTTTGATTTTAAAAATGGCTATGTGACTATAGAAAAATAAAAATTATGTAAAAGAAAAACTTCCTGATAAAAATTTTAAAATATTAATGATTGGATAAATGATTTTATGAAGTCATAAAAGAGTAAATGAAAAAATAAATGTATGCATACATACATACATTAAATGAATGAACAAATGTCTGTTGCATTGAATTAAGTAGTTTGACGCACTCCCAGGTCTTTCCACATAGGTTATATAAGGAATTCAAACCACCACTACCCCCCAAAAAAGGAAAGAGTAGAAAAGAGAGGAAAATGAAGTGTCGGAATAGGGTCAAAGAAGAATGGTAAGACAAGTTTATCCCTAATCTTCTCCAGAAGCTTCATTTCTTCCCCCCACCATTATGACAAGAGAAAGGGGAAAAAGGTAAATGAAATAGGCTTTTTTAAGAGCTTACTATGCACCAGTCACAGTATTAAACAATTGTGTAAGAAAAACATATATAAGATTCTTTTTATAAAGTCTTCTCACTTGCTGAGGTCTCATCCCATGAACAAAAAGCATGTATCTGGAGGCAATGTCATTCAGAGACTGACTAGATAACCTACAGGGGACTAGTGTCTGAATGAGGAAATAGGAAGGGAAAATATTAGTTCTGATTGAATAATATGAATGAAATAACCATTGTCTTCACTAGTAAGTGTCTTGAGATGAGATTTGTCAGTTTTTAATTCCTGTGCACTATGGCACCCCCTAGCTGCACGCTCAAGAGAAGGAGTGGGGAAGAAGAGATTAACTCCTGAAAGTAAAGTTGAGAATAAATGTCTGGTGATGTTCTGATGTCCTTCCATATCTTCATGTCTGCAGGAAATCTGAAAGGAGCAGGGCATCCTGGGACTGCGACCACCCAACATGGCTGTGTCCCCCACACCTGGGCAGATGAAATATGCTCATGACAACATAACAACGACAAGTAGAGATGAGATTTTAGTTCTTAATGTTCACCAAGAATTTTATTTAAATAACTGGTTCTCGATGCTCTCTCTGCTCATCTCCCTGGCTGGGCTGGTGGGCAACAGCCTTGTCCTGTGGCTCCTGGGCTTCTGTATCCCAAGGAATCTCTTCTCCATCTACATGCTCAACTTGGCAGGAGCTGATGCCCTCTTCCTTTGCTTCCAACTTATGTTCAACATTGCATCATTTTTTAGACTAATTAAGAATGTTCACATGATCAGGGTAGTGTACTACATCACACATATGTCCTACACAGTGGGTATGAGCCTCCTGGCCTCGATCAGCACCGAGCGCTGTCTATCTGTGCTCTTCCCCATATGGTACCGATGTCAGCGGCCCAAGCACACATCAACTGTGGTCTGCGCTGTGGTCTGGGCTCTGGCTGGCCTGTTCTGGATAGTATTATTAATCCTTTGTACTCTTCGGATTGATGAAAATATCTGTACAAGCATTCCTCTCTTCCTTTTCATATGGTTCCTCCTCCTCTCTTCTGTCCTGTGTGTGTCAAGCCTGACCCTCCTGCTGAGGGTCCAATGCACCTCACAGCACCAGCAGCCCCCCAAGCTCTACCTGCTAGTTATGCTCAATGTCCTAGTCTTTCTGCTCTGTGGCCTGCCCCTGGGGATCATACATTTCATAAGATACTATAACATACATGACATAAGTCATTGGCTCCCTTGGTTCTTGGCCTGTGTGAACAGCAGCGCCAACCCCTTCATTTATTTCTTCTTGGGCAGACAAAGGCATCAAAGGAAGGAGTCCCTCAGGGTGATACTCCAGAGGGCCTTGGGGGATGGGCAGGTGTTGGGAGATGGAGCAACAGACAGTACCTAGCCTAACAACCCTGAGAGGGGTGTCATATGGCAGGTCACACTCTAATGAGACCAAAACAGGGGAAGAGGCATATCATTTTACACACACCATAGACTGGTCACACAATGCACATACTCAACATACACACATATACACACTCGCACAAAGACAAAAATATATTAAAAAACAATCTACCAAAGCTGGGGAAGGGAACACATCACCTCGCATATACACACCACATATTCATTGTGCAACACATATGTCACAAAAACAACAGGCATGTTCACTATACCAAATCACTTATGTCACACAACATCCATACTCAGCATGCACACACTCAAATACACACACACACACACACACACACACACTCCCATGCACACACAGATTATTGAACAATCTGTGGAATATCCCAACAGTGAAAGATCCTTCAACCTCCATTTGATTCTTCCAGTGACATGACTTTACTCTTTCCTCAGTGACTTCAAGTCACATAATTTACCTGGTCTGGGCACAGTATGATGTAAGCATATGATTTCTTTTTACTTTTATTATGGAGATCATCAATTATATTAATCATTTTCCTAATGTTAAACCATCTCTGCATTCCTGGTATAAATCCCATTTGTCATAATGTAGAATCTTTATAATACATGATTGTAATTTTTTAGTTACTATTTTATTTGGAATTTTTGCATTAATAAATTTGGTTCATAAATTTTCTTCTATTTTTAGTCTTCATAATTTAAATATCAGGATTATATTTGGTTTATAAAAGTTGGAGTAGAATCCCTTCTGTGTTATTATTCCAAATAATTTATATAATATTAGAATTAGTTAAACCTTAAACGTTTAATACCATTTTGCTTGTAAATCCATCTAGCAGTTGTGTCTTCATTTTTAGAATTTTATTTATGATCTGTCCAATTTCTTTTTCTAAAGAGGTCTATTTAGATATTTCTTCTTTGTCTGCTTTTCTAGGAAACTGCAAATAATCTCCCATTTCACTTAAATTGTATAATTAAGCAAAATAATACATTATAATTGATTTAATTTCACTCTTCATTAGCTGTAGATTCAGTCTTAATTTTTAGTACTAGTGATTTGGTTTTCTCTGTTTAAATAAAATTAACCTATTGTCCAACTATTTTATTTTTTCCCCTTAAATTCAATTATTATTTTTATTTATTACAACCAATTTTAATTTTTACAACCAATTTTATTCATGTTGACATTAATATTTAGGATTTCTAATTTAGTATTTCATTGGAGATTTCAAGTTTGTTCTTTTTCTACTGTTTTATTTCTATTAAAATAATGCCCTGCCTAATTCATTGGTCTGTTCTTTCTCTATTTTATTGATGTAAGTACTCATTCTGATACTAGAAAGTGGAGGGAGGTGGGATTCCTTCCCTGTCCTGTTTACTCTCTCCCTTCCTCTCTCTCCATTTCTTTTCTTAGAATAAGTTGTCTCTACCCAGTTTGTTTTTTTAATCTCAAAAGATGGAGAATACATACTTGTCTAAAGTGCTGAAGAAAAATCAAATTACAGCTCACAGCAACAATGAGCTACTTATGTTCTCTTTCCCTCATTCTTTTCCACCTATTTTCTCCTTCCCTCTTGATGCCCCACTGGTTTACATTTGTATCAGCATTTTAATCTTTCTTTTCAGCTCATGATAAAATGAGAATATTTTTTGGTAAGATAATTGATTTTCAAATGTAGCTTTTTTTTTCAAATTGGAACATGTATGTATTTTTTTCCAAATTTGGATATGTAAAATCTTAAAAAGAAATGTAAACTAAAAACTCAGTGTTTTGTTCTGGGTTTAAGAGAGGAATACCCACTAAAAGAATTGGGAATGGGTCTACAATCAAAATCACTCGTGCTGGTACAACTAAAGAAAAAGGCCTCTACTGGGTTTTGCTGACCTCTCTTAATTGACTTAATCTCAAATAAATTAAAAATATAGATGTCTAATTTATAATATCTTGTTTGTAGAAGTTTGTTTTCTTTTCTTTTCCTTTCTCCCATAAGCTTCCCTCCTCCTTCAATCACCCTTCTCGCCTCTGCTGCTCCCCTGCTTTGTTGACCCTCACTTCTTTGACCCTGTCTTCCCCAACTCTCCAGGTTCAGGTAAATTTAATTTGAAAAAAACTGCTAATTAGGCAGTCAGGTATTTTTGTAATTTGCTATGGGTTTTTCAAGGTAGCAAGAAATCCCACTCTTGTTGCATGTCTCCTAAAATTTTTGTAATCACTAAAAATCTCAATGGACTTTTCCAAAGGACTTGTCCCACAAACTTATTTCTGTGTTGGAACTTATAATAGATAATATGGATTTCTATCTTCTTTTGGAGAAATGAGATATTTAGAGATCTTTGACCTACTGGAGAACACTTGAACTTTGTGACATGTACAATAATAAAGGACATTTGCTGTGTTTGGAAAAAATGGAGATTTGGGAGAAAATTAGGCATAAGGAAGATTAGAGTAATGAAGGTCTTCATATGTAGGTAGTGGATCTTAGTTTTTTAAGGAAATAAGGGGACCCATATTCCTGGGTTACAGTGAAGGTCACTTTACCTTATTAAAAGACAAATGCTATATAAATGTTAACTGCTTTTTAGTATCTCTCAACTAAATATAATTACTTCATAACTTTGCATGTTTTTTTTTATTAGGAAATCCAATGTTTTTGAGACAATTTTTTGTAAGGAAATCTGGATGTGGTTTTAACAAAATTAAAACCACCTGATTTAGTTATTAGTAACTTTGTGAAAAGTTATAAAATACATAATTTTGTTTATAGTAGCACTAAAAAAAATTCCAGAAATTTTTAAATTTGGTAAATAATTGTATCAGGTATGGTTATTAGTAAGGAAAATTTCTCTTCTGATCTATACAGTTTGAGATTAGAAAGTGGACTGACAGAAAAAGATAAGAGAATGAATAGGGTAAGAGATTTAATAAATTATTGTTTCAAGTTTTGCCTACTAAAAGGAAACTGAGTTAAAGTCATTTGACTATCATTTATGAAAATTGTGAAATTGTTAACTGTGAAGAGTCATTATTTTGATTAAGCATTTTGCATAATTATTCTATCAGAAAATCTTATTTCAAACATGTGCAAGAGTCTCAGCAGGAAGCAGTTACAGAACATGAAACCTTCTTCCCTGTTCCCAAAATGAATTTGGGTTTCTACTCCTTGAGGGGGGAAACAAAGAAGTCATTGAACCTCAGTGAAGGATTTTGTCCCCAGGCAAGGACTTGGAAAATTCCTGCTCCCAGGCACAGAGCAAACAATCATATCAAAACACTATAAATCCCTTTTCTAGTCAGAAAGGATTGCATCTTTGAGCTACCATCCTTAATCCCATTCAATGCTGATTCAGTCCCACCTTGGAACTATCTCCCAGTTTCTTTCTACTGCTCTCTCTCTATGTTGCTTATCCCTTTATAGCTGCTATGGATCAGACAATTGTTTTACCTTCTCTATTTACTTAGCTAAAATTCTCATTATGGTTTAACTGTTTGTTATCTTAACATTATATACTTTTTTAATCCCAAAATACTGGGTTTAGTCAATCTTTCTGTGGTTTCATTCATATAGTCTCAAACCCTAGACTAGAACACCTCAACAAGTTTCCTATCCTAATTCCACTTCTTCAGGTAATCCAAGTTTTAGGGCAAATTTTAACCCATAAAGAGGAGCCTTCCTAACTCCAGGAATAGGACTGTGTCCACTGTGCCACCCTCACAAAAACAATTTCACTTATTTAATCCACAAAAATGTCCTTCATCTTTGCAATCCTTTCTCCACCAGGATCCCATACCTGAGGAAGGAACAGGGAAACTCAACAAGACACCAACAGTCAGAGATGAAAGGATTCAGATATTTTCTTCTCTTGATTCCCTGTTTGGTTTTGAGGTTGAACTAAGTTCATCTATTAATATTTGGGATCCCAGAAGTCCTGTTGATCCATACCTTTTCAACTGGGTTGCTTTCTCTTTAGCCCCTGGAGTACAAACTCTATATAGCTCTGCTGAGTCAGGAAGGGTTCTTGACTACTGTCCCTGCCTGCTCTGGAGCCCTAAGTCTAAATGGCTCACAAAAACATTAAAATATATTAACATCATGTCAATAATCATTACATCTTTTATCAAGTGGGATGGGGAGTGGGATTGTGGGGAAAATCCTGAATATATGGAATTTCAAAAAGATCAAGCAGGCAATTTTCATTCCTCTTCTAATACTTGATGATGGTTTTCCTGTTATTACTAAATTTTCTTTTCTCCAGGTAAAATAGTCACAATTACTTCCAATACTAATAATGTTGAGATCCAAGGTAACTCACCATCCTCATCTCCCTCCTGAATGATGACAGAGTTTAAGCAGTCATTTCTCACATCAAGAATGCCTAACATGGGAAAGAAAGAACAACTCTCTATTACTTATACTCATTACAGTTTAATTATTTCTTTAATTTTTTTCAATTACATTCAAATATGATTGTCATCATTTATCCTTTTGTAGCTTTTGAGTTTCACATTTTTCTACCACCCTTAATAACTTCCCACTTCCCCAAGGCAGTGAGCAATATGATTTAAGTTATACATATATGATCCTGATTAGCATGTTTTCATGTTAGTCATGTTGTTAAAGAAGAATTAGAACTAAGGGAGG
Organism: Macrotis lagotis; assembly: GCF_037893015.1. Lineage (NCBI taxonomy): Eukaryota > Metazoa > Chordata > Mammalia > Peramelemorphia > Peramelidae > Macrotis > Macrotis lagotis. The sequence continues at coordinate 277,566,477 of NC_133660.1, forward strand.
GAAAAAAGCAATGAGAAAGAAAGAAAAACCCAAAACAAGTTTTAGCAAGTGAACATAGTAAGTCTGCTTGTTCCGCATTCAGATTCCATAGTTGTTCTTTGTATCCTCTGGATGTGGATGGCGTTTTTCATAAAGATCCCTCAAGATTGTCCCTGATCACTGAACTAATGAGAGCAGCTGCATGTGTCATAGTTGATCATCTCAGAATGTTGCAGTTAGTATGTACAATGTTCTGCTGGTTCTGCTTACTTCACTCGGCACCAGTTCAAGCTAGTCTTTCCAGGCTTTTCTAAAGTCTTGTCACTCAGGTTTACTTTCAGAACACCAGGACTCTATCACATGAATAAATTATAACTTGTTCAGTCATGGGCCTACTTAACAATTTTCAACTCTTAGCCACTATAGAAGGAACTGCTATAAATATTTTTGTACATATAGGTCTTTCTCCCTTTTCTGTAATCTCTTTGGGATACAGATCTAGTAATGGTACTGCTGAATCCAAAGGGTTTGGACAATTTTATTGCCTTTTGGGCAGAGTTCCAAATTGGTCTTTGGAATGGTTGAAGTCAGTTTATAACCCCATCAACAGTTCCCTTTTTGTCACTTTAGCCAATCTGATAGGTATGAGGTGGTACCTCAGAGTTGTTTTAATTTGCATTTCTCTAATCAATAATGTTTTAGAGAATTTTTTTCACAGGACTATAGAAAGCTTTAATTTATTCATCTGAGCACTGCCTACTCACATTCTTTGACCATTTATCAATTGGGGAATGAGTTGTATTCTTATAAATTTGATGCATTTCTCTATAAATTTTAGAAATGAGAGCTTTATTTGAAATATTAGCTGGGAAAAATTGTTTCTTAACTCTGCATTCTTTCAAATCTCAGTCATATTGGTTTTATTTGTCCAAAACTTCTTAATTTAACTTAGATGAAATTATCAGTTTTTCAATTTATATGTTCTCTATCTCGTTTGGTTGTAAACTCCTCCCCTCCCCATAGATTTGACAGACTGTTTCTTGTTCTGCTAATTGGCTTATGGTATCAACATTTATGTCTAAATATGTGTATCCATTTTGACCTTATCTTGGTATAAGGTGTGAGATGTGGTCTATGTCAAGTTTTTCCATACTATTTTAGAGTTTTCCCAGCAGCTTTTGTCTAATAATGAGTTCTTATCTCAGAAACTGGAGTCTTTTGAGTTTATCAAAGAGCAGACTATAGTCTACTGTATCGTTTGTGCTAAATCTATTCCACTGATCCACTCTCTGTATCTTAGCCAGTAGCAGAAAGTTTTGATGACTGCCAATTAATAAAATAGTTCCAGATGTCATAGCAGCAATAGGCCACCTTCCTTTGCATTTTTTTAAGTTCCATGAATCCTTGACTTTTGTTGATTCAATTGAACTTTTTTTTTCTATTTTTCTAGATCTGCAAATTTTTGAGGTAGTTTGATTGGAATGGCACTGAATAAGTAATTTAATTTAAGTAGAATTGTCATTTTTGTTCTATTAACTTGTCCTATCCATGAGCAATTGATATTTGCCTAATTATTTAGATCTGATTTTATTTGCGTGAAAAATGTTTTACAGGTGTTTTCTGGGTTGTCTTTGCAGACAGACACTATTCTCCTAAACCTGCTCACTAGTCCTTAATTCATATTTGATTCAGTTGTTCCATTTTGCAAACATTTATTAAGCACATACTTTGCTCTAGGCAATTTCTTGAAGCTAAAGGACATGACCCCTGCTCTAAAGAAATCATAACAGACTTTATTCTAGAAGGTCAAGGAATTAATACTTTTATTTGTCATATAAGGATCCAACTTGCTCCAGGTCACACAGTTGGCCATCCTGGAATTGAACTAGGCCTTGAAACTACAAATTCACCTCTTTTCCCACTATACCAAAATGTTTCTTTTTTTTGCAAGGCAAGGGGGTTAAGTGGCTTGCCCAAGGCCACATGGCTAGGTAATTAAGTGTCTGAGGCCAGATTTGAACTCAGGTACTCCTGACTCCAAGGCCAATGCTCTATCCACTGCACCACCTAGCCGCCCATAAAGTGTTTTTTAAAATGATCTTTGCAAAATAAGTATAGGAGAGGTACTTTACCTTTATTGTGGAGATGAGAACCCTGAGGTTGAGAAAAGGGAAGATCTTTACATAGGTCCCACAATTAGGAAGTGTGTGAGTGTGTGTGCTGAGAGAAGAAAGGGGAAAAGTCCTTTGGTAGAATGCTGAAGTGGGTGAGTGCTAAGGTCTTTTCCCGTTCTAAATCAGAAAATATATGATTGAGGATGGAGATCCTTTAAGATAAAAGACCTTTACTTTAGAAATGTTATATTTTCCTTAGCCTTGAGGTCTAAAGAAGGCGGTGTGTTTCAACAGATAAGATTGAGTCCCTTAAGACTGATGGCTGGAGATGCAGGGGACTGAGAGCAATATACCTGTTGCATTTAATGAGTGATTATGATTTAGTTCTGTGTGAGTATATAAATATATAAATATGTAATATGCATATACATATACGTATGGCTATATATAGTTGAAAACAGTCAATTACTATATAATTGGATAATGTCTATTGGACTGGATAATAACTTTGGGATAATAATATAATTGGATAATGACTATTAATTTACATCAAAAGTAAAGGTCTTATTTTCATTAGTCCTACTCGAATGGCATCTTAGGACTGAGGTGGAGTAGCCGAGAGGAAGCTTAGGCAGGAAGTAGTTTTGCTAGAGATTGGAGTAGTGCTGATATACCAGTCCATCCTACCAGCCAGGCTGGTAAATAAATTAAAGGGCTCTTCCTTGATCCCAAACTCTGTGATTTCCAATAGGCCTATTTCCTGTCAGTCATGGCATGGGGTGGGAAGATTCTGGTAAAGGTAAATGAGAAGGATGCCATGAACAGCAGACACCTTACTCTAATAAACACAATTGTGTAACTCATGCCTCCAATCACCTGACTGGTCGGTGTGGTCCTTATAAATACTGAAGGACAAGTAGTAGTAATGAGGATGCAGCACAGTATTCACCAGCTTTAGTCACATGAGAAGAAACGTTCCTCCTCTAGAGTGATCCTCCTCCCATTTTTCAGGAGAGAAGGAAAGGGAAGGGCTTTGCTGAAGAGCCTTTCCCTTCGACACTCAAGGACAGCTTTGCCTTGCATCTCAATTCAAGGGCGAACCGGCAGTCATTTCTGGCTGTCCCTTAAACATTACTTCAGTCACAGTTGTTGACATTGTTCCCTCCCATGTATTTATCAGACTTTTCCCTGGAGCTCTACAGCTACACAATCACATTGGCTTCTCCGTAAGGGAACAGAAACGTCTGCCTGGAATTCAAGACCCCCTACAACCTGGGGCCATCCTGACCCATCCCATGTCACTCTCCTTCACATACTCTATAGTCAGTCCAATAAACTAAAACTCATTTATCACTGGTCTGTTAGGAACCTGGCACTTTGCTAAACTCTGGGAATGCAGAGCGAGGCAAAGGAGCCACAACTCAGATAAACTCACAATCCAATGGAGCAAGGGGAATAACATAAGATAAAAAATGCTGACCAACAAGATATGTAGAGGCCATCCAGGAAAGAAACAAGAGAGAAAAGGTTCTGGAATTAAGAGAGATTGGGAAAGACTTCCTGGGGAAGATGGGATTTTAAATTAGGACTCAAAGAATTCAAGGGAAAGAGCAGATAGAGATGAAAAAGGAGAGTGATCTAGGCTTAGGGGGCCACCAGAGAAAATGCCCAGGACTGAGAGATGGAGATTCATGAAATAGCAGGGAGGTTGGGATACTGGATGGAAAAACATGTGATAGGTAGGAAAAAGTAAAAAGACAGGGAAGAGGGGATGTCACCTTCTGAAGGGCCCTGAATGCCAAACCAGTCCTTCGGTTTTGGATACTTCAGTGTCTGCTGGTCTTCTGTCACACATTTATAATCAATATGTCTTGGCTTCAGCTGGGTCATATGGCTGAAAAGACTCCGCTCTGCACTTAAAGATAAAAGTCATTTCCTAGAGTTTCTTCTCTGATTCTTTTTGTTAGTAATAACTTTTCTCCTTCAACCTTCATTTTTCTGTTTCCACTTTTCTGTATTCCTCTCCTGATTTACTGTGTTTTACAATCGTTGGTACATCTTTCAAATCCCCCTTCCGGGCATTGTGGAGTGGGGGTATGACATAAATTCCTGCAAGGCTCTACATACATTTATTTCAATTTGTTCAGTCATTCCCCAATTCTGAGCATCCCTTCAAATCCCAGTTCTTTGCCACTGCAAAAAGAACTGCTATGAATATTTTTTTATGTATGAGGTTTTTACCCTTTTTTCAAGCTCTCTTCAGGATATAGATCCATTAGTGGTATTGCTGAATCAAAAGATCAGTTTTATTTCCATTACTCTCCAGAAAGATTGCAGCAGTTCACAACTCCATCAACAATGCATTAGAATTCCAGTTTTCCCACAATCCCTCTAACATTAATCATTTTCCTTTCTAGTCATATTGGCCTGATAGAAGTGAGATGATGCTTCAAAGTTGTTTTAATTTGCATTTTTAATCAATCATGATTTAGAACAATTTTTCATATGACTACAGATAGTTTGGATTTCTTTGTCTGAGAATTGCCTTTCCATTTCCTTTGACCATTTATCAACTGGGGAATGATTAGATTTTTTTTATAAATTTGACTCAGTTCTCTATATATTTTAGAAATGAGTCCTTTGTCAGAAACACTAGTTGTAAAAATTGTTTTCCATCTTATCACATTCCTTTTGATCTTGGTTGCAGTGGTTTTATTTGTGCAAAAACTTTCTAATGTAATCAAAATTTTCCAGTTTCTTTTTTATAATGTTCTCTATCTCTTCTTGCATCCAAAACTGCTTCCCTTTCCATAGAGCTGAAAGGTAAACTATTCCTTGTTCTCCAAATTGGCTTATAATATTACCTTTTATGTCTAAATCCTGCACCCATTTTCACCTTATCTTGGTATAGGGTGTGAGATGTTGGTCTATGCCTAACTTCTGTCATACTATCTTCCAATTTTTGCAGTAGTTTTTTATTGAAGAATGAGTTTTTGTCCCAGAAGCTGGAATCTTTGGATTTATCAAACAGTGATTATTATAGCGACTTTCTGTTGTTTCTTTTGTGCCTAATATATGGTTCCATTGTTCTATTTCTTTTTTTTTCTTTTTGTTTTTTGCAAGGCAATGGGGTTAAGCAACTTGCCCAAAGTCAGCCAGCTGGGCAATTATTAAGTATCCGAGGTCAAATTTGAACTCGGGTTCTCTTGACTCCTGGAAAAGTGCTCTATCCACTGTGCAATCTAGCTAGACCCAACCACTCTATTTCTTAATGAGTACCAAACAGTTTTGATGACTGGTCTTTTATAATAAAATTTTAGATCTGGTATAGCTAGGCCTCCTTCTTTTGTATTTTCAAAATTAATTCCCTTGATATAGTTGACATTTTGCTTTTCCATTTGAATTTAGTTAACATTTTTTAGCCCCCTAAAGCAAGTTTTTTGAAATTTTGATTGATATGGCACTGAAAAAGTAATTTAATTTAGATATAACTGTCATTTTTATTATGTTAACTTAATCTACCCATGAGCAATTGACATTTGTCCAAATATTTAGATCTGATTTTTTTTTTGAGTGAAAAGTGTTTTATAGCTGTTTTCATTTAGTTTATTAGTCTGCTTTGGTAGGTAGACTCCCAAGCATTTTATGTTATTGACAATTATTTTAAATGGGATATCTCTTTCTCTCTCTGTTGTATCATGTTAGTAATACATAGAAATGCTGAGAATTTAGGTGGATTTATTTTATATTCTGTTCCTTTGCTAAAGTTGCTTAGTTGTTTCCAGTAGTTTTAGATGATTTTCTAGAATTCTCTAGGTATGCCATCATATCATTTGCAAAGAGTGAGATTTTGTTTCTTCACTGCTAATTCTCATTCCTTCAATTTATTTTTCTTCTTATTGCTAAAGCTAATATTTCTAATACAATATTGAATGATAGGGGTGATCATGAGCATCCTTGTTTCACCCCTGATCTTATTGGAATGCTTCTAGCTTATATCCAGTACATATAATGCTTAAATAGATATTGGAATGCTTCTGGCTTATACCCAATATGTATAATACTTAAATAAATATTACTTATTGTATTAAGGATATATTCCATTTATTCTTATACTCTAGTGCTTTTAATAGGAATGAGTAGTGCATTTTATCAAGAACTTATTCAGTATCTATTGAGAAATCCTATGAATTCTGTTAGGTTTCTTATTGATATGGTCAATCATGCTGATAGTTTTCCTAATTTTGAACCAACCCTGCATTTCTGGTATAAATTCTTCATGATCATAGTGTGTTATCCTAATGATAATTGGCTTCAATCACTTTGATAATATTCAACTTAAAATTTTTTGCATCCATATTCATTAGGGAAATTGGTTTATAATTTTCTTTCTGTTTCAACTCTTACTGGTTTAGGTGTAAGCACCATATTGGTGTTATAGAAGGAATTTGGAAGCACTCTTTTGCCCATTTTTCAAATAGTTAATGTAGAATTGAAACTAATTGTTCCCTGAATGTTTGGTAGAATTCTCTTGGGAATCCATCTAACCCTGGAGATTTTTTCCTTAGGGAGTTCATTTATGCCTTTTTTCAATTTCTTTTTTTCTGAGATAGGGTTATTTGTGTATTTAATTTCCTCTTCTTTTAACCTGGCCAGTTAATTTTTTTTTTATAAATATTCATCCATTTCACTTAGATTATCAAATTGATTGGCATACTGTGGGGTAAATTAGTGCCAGATTATTGCTTCATTTTCTCATTTTCTTTGATACTAGTAATTTGGTTTTCTTCTTTCTTTTTTTAACTCAAATGAACCAAGGGTTTACCTATTTCAGTGATGTTTTTGTAAAAACTAAGTTGTTTTTATTTATTAGTTCAAAAGTTTTCTTGCTTTCAATTTTATTAATTTCACTTTTAATTTTCAGGATCTCTAACTTGGTATTTTATTAGGGATTTTTAATTAGTTCTTTCTCTAACCTCTTTAGTTATATACTCAGTTCACTGATCTCCTCTTTTTCTGTTTTATTCAAGTAAACATTTAGAGACATAACATTTCCCCGAATAACTATTGTGACTGAATTATATAAACTTTGGTGTGTTGTCTTGTTATTGTTATTGCCTTTGATGAAATAATTCTTTCTATGATTTGTCATTTGATCCACTCATTCTTTAAAATTAGGTTAGCTGATGTCCAAGTAGGTTTAGGGCTCTTTATGACCCTTTATTGCATTTGATTTTTATTACATCATGATCTGAAAAGGATGCGTTCAATGTGCAAAGGATGCATTTCATTATGAGATTTTTATGCCCTAATACATGATTGATTTTTGTGTAGGTGTAGGTAAGCACCTCTGCTTCCCCGCGGACCCAAGCCCCTTTCGTCCAGCCCCACCACTGATCCAGCAGGTCCAGCTCTCGGGCCCTCAGACTCCCGGTTCCAATTCAGCTGTTAATCTGGCTGATCCTAGGCTGCATTTCCCTCAGAGCCCAGACTCACCTGCCGGTACTCAGCCAAGGCTGCTGCGGGAGACAAATCCTGAGCTAGATTTTCCTCTCCTGGCTTTTCTTTCTGGGTTTCCTGGTTCGGCTTTCTTTTAAGAGGTTTGTTTCATGTGATAGATGGGGAAGAGCTCAGGAGCCTTTAGAACTGTGCCTGGCTTCTCTCTGCCATCTTGGCCAGACTCTCCAATCTACTCTATTTTAATAGTAGCTACTAAGTCCTGCTAGATCCTGACTGTGGCTCTTTACCATTTGAACTCTTTCTGACAGTTTGCAGCATTTTTCCCTTTGATTTGATATCTCTGGATTTTCTCTGTAATCTTCCTGTGAGTTTTGGGAGTTTCTTTCAGGAGCTGATCAGTGAATTCATTTTATGGTCATGTTACCTTCTTGTTCTAAGAAATCTGAGCAGGTTTTTAAAAAATATTTCTTGAGACATTGTCTGTCTGCTCTTTATTTTTTGTTTGAGGTTTCAGTAGTCTGTTGATTTTTAAAAAATTTTCTCCATAGTATATGTTCTGGGTCAGCTCTTTTTTGTTATGATTTCCTTGTATTTACTTTGATTTTCTTGCACAATTTTACCTTTTAATGATATTTCTTGTCTCAAAGAATCATTGAAATTTATTTGATCTATTTGAATTTTCAAGAAGCTTGCTGTTTGAACAAAATTCTGATAATACACTTTTCAATTGTTTCTTCCATTGCTCTTCTTTTTCATCTTTCTATTACAATAATTTTATTACTTAAAAATAACCTCTTGGTTGAAATCTTTCAGGAATTCAAGCTGAGAGGTCAATTGGGGAATGACTACACAAGTTATGGTATATGTTTGTGATGAAAGACTACTGTGTTATAAGAAATGGTGAACTCAGTGACTTTGGAAAAACAAATCTTTAGAAAGACTTGTATGAAATAAAGAATAGTAAAATGGGTGGAGCCAAGAGAACATATGCTGTTTCCAGATGTTGTGAGGCAGGGATAGATGCCCCTTTCTTTTCCCTCAGGATATAAAATGAAGACCCTCTGCTTTAATAGAATGCCTTGTCAAGGGCAATGTGGAAATACTCCCAAAGAGTTATTAAACTCTTTTTTCTATTAATATCCGTTGACTCAGTCATACCACTTCTTGGTCTTTTTTGCGCAAAACCTACGTGTTCAAAAATGTTTATGTCAAGGGCCAGTTAGGTGATGCAAAGAGCATCACCCCAGGAGTCAGGAGGACCTGAGTCAAATCCAGCTTCACATACCTAGCTGTATGACCTTGGACAAGTCACTTAACTCCATTACCTCCTTTAAAAATGTTTATAGCAGCTCTTTTTGTGCTAGCAAAGAACTGGAAATTGCAGGAATATTTAGCAAGTGGAAATGGCTAAACAAGTTGTGGTATATGATTGTGATGGAATACTACTGTGTTATAATAAATGGCGAACTCAATTGATGAAGAGTCATTCGGTTAAAGCAAAGAGGCTTCATTTTATGTTCTGGGGAAGAACATCCCTTTACCTCACAAGGATACTTTCTAGATCTACTTATCATGGAAGCTGGGGGGGGGGAAGTAGATATAGTACTGGGCCTAGAGTCAGAAAGACCTGAATCATATCCAAAACTCTTCCTGCCTCAATTTATTATAGTAACAACAACAACAACAATAAAAATAATTGTCCTTCATTCTCCAGGAAGACCATGATACCAGGGAGCTGATGCCAGGACAAGCACATGAATTAGATTTGAATGAGGGGATGCTGTGCTAAGTCAAGAGCCTCACTTACTTCTCCAGAGTCATCTTGGTCCTATGGCCAGATATGAATCAGGACCACTGGAGACGACCCTGGATGCAGGGCAACCAGGGTGAAGTAACTTGCCCAAGGTCACACAGCTAGTACGTTTCAGAGGCCTGATTTGAACTCTTGTCCTCCTGATTCCAAGGCCAGTGGTCTGTCCAGTGCACCATCTAGCCACTAGGTGATGCATTGGAAAGAGAACCAGCTTTAAAGTTGGAGGGTGTGAGTTCAAATCTGACATCTCCCACTTGACACTTACTATTTGACCCTGGGCAAGTCATTTAATTCTAATTATCTCACAAGAAAATCAATAAAAAATAGATTGTCAACCTCTTGCCTTTTACCATCACTTCATAGGAAAAAGCATTGTTGCATAGAAATGACTCAATGTATTCAACTATAAAATAGTGATATAAATAGCACCTACTTCATAGTGTTAAAGTGGGGTTAAAATAGAAGAATATTTGTATTATCTTTAGCACAGTGTCTGACATATAGTAAGCACTACATGAATATTTATTCCTTGCTCTTTTTCTCTCTATATATAGATATAGTAAGAGATATAGACATAGATATTGATGTAGATATACAGATGTATAGCCATAGGTATGGATATAGAGATATATAGATATTAGTAGATAGACATAGGAGAGGTCTAGGAATCAACAGCAGGATCAGGCATAGGAATCATCAGGAACCTGGAGAGAAAAAGGAAAGTCCTCGATCAGGAGCCTTTCCTTGTAATGCTTGGCCATCCTTGAAGATTTCTCTGTTAGTTTAATTCTTTCTTTATACATTTACATTGATCCCCTCAATGTGTTCAGCCTGAAAAATGGGCAGTCTGAGAGATGGCAGTAGACACAGAATTTTCTGCTTCTATGTTCTGATGTTTTCTTTATTCCCATGGAAGTAAGGGAAGACTCCAGGCTTCAGACGTTTTTTAATATAACTCCAGCAGATAGGTAGTTTTGTGTGGAGAGCTTCAGAAGTCCCTACCACCCAAGGGTATGAAAATTCTAGTTGCCAGTCCTACAGACCCAGGCTCTGGCTCAGGGTGAGAGGACCCCCTAGCTCCATGATGTTCTCCTAGACACAGTTTGTATCAATAGCCCCTCCTTTTCACAGGCATTTGTCCTTAAAACACATCATTTTTCAATAAAGAATGTCTGATGCAGGGGGCGGCTAGGTGGCGCAATGGATAAAGCACCGGCCCTGGAGTCAGGAGTACCTGGGTTCAAATCCACTCTCAGACACGTAATAATTGCCTAGCTGTGTGGCCTTGGGCAAGCCACTTAACCCCATTGCCTTGCAAAAACCTAAAGAAAAAGAATGTCTGACAACACAACAATCAGCAATGCAGACACCTGCAGTTACTCATGGTCTGTGCTGCTCAGTTCCCTGGTTTGGCTGCTTCCTCCTCCCCTCTGTCCTCACTCAGTAGAACATCAGCTACCTCAGGGAAAGGACAGTCCCATTGTCTCTGTATTCCAGTACCGAGCCCAGTGTTGAAAACTATTCTGGCCAGAATCTCAAAGCAGTAAGTGTGATGCAAGTGTTAATTCCAGTTTAGCACAGAAAAACCATCAAGAGAAATTACATTTCCTTCCCTCCTTTCCAGAGGCAGATGACTGAATAGAACACTGTGTGGTAGACTGTTGATATAATTCAGAAGAAGGTAATTGAGTTGAAATAGTTTTCTCTTCTTTCTTTGATTTAAAAAATAGACTATGTGGGGAACAGTATATAGAACAAAAAACTATGTAAAAGGAAAAGCTATTGGAAGTAATTTTAAAATAAAATAAAGGGATGGGTGAGCTTATGAATTAATAAAAGGGTAAATGAACAAATAATTGGGTATGCATAGACATTAAATGAATAGATGCATATTTGATGCATGGAATTAAATGTTTCAGTCAATCCTTAGACCTGTTCACAGAGGTTGTAATAGGAAGTCAGACCCCTATATACTTAAAAAATAGTAGAAGAGAGAAAAGGACAATGAAGAGTGAGTTGGGTTGTGTTCAGAGAAGAAAGGAGAGAAAAGTGTGGCCCAATCTTCTCCAGGCCACATTTCTAGACTCACCATCACATCATGAGAAGAGAAATGGAAGATGTGAAAATGAAACAAGCTGTTTAAAGGGCTTACTATGTGACAGCATAGTACTAAACACTACAAATTTCCCATTTGATCCTTTGAAAAACCCTCTAAAGTCTATTGGCCTCTTACAAGGGAGGAACCTGACGGAGACATGTTAAATGATTTGTGCAGGGTCATATATCTAATGTGACTAATTGCTCTAGAGACATTTTCTGGATGATTAATAATCAATTTTTTTACCTATAACTAACAAATAATAGCTTGAGATCTGTGTCCCTTCTGGAAGTCAAAGATGTCCCATGGAGAACATGGGGGTCTTTGGATAAAGGAGTGTACTTAAGGATGGAAATCTACTCTGATTATTAACAATAAATGAAGGGGTGAATAGGAGGACTGAACATCTTCAGCTGCACCTGCTGAGGGTATGATGAGGTATCTGGACAAAGGCATATATCTCCACCCAGTCAATGAACAGAAAACAATGGTGGGTTAAAAATTTCATCCAAATAAGATTCTCTTTGTTTAGTCTTGTGGATGGGTGGGGTCCCACCCATGATGAAAAACATGCACCTGAAAGATTTGGGCAATCTCATTTAACAGCAATGTCTTTCAGAGACTGACTGATTAATCTCCAGGGGACTGGTTTCTGAATGAGGATATAAGGTTAAACCCTTATTCAGAGTTGAACAATTCAATATAAATATGAGTGAAATAATCCCTTTTTTTCTCTAGTAAGTGTCGGAGACTAGATTAAAAATATATTTTTACTCTAGGCCCATGCCTCTCTAGGGTGACCACAGCACTCTAGGAAAAAAGGGATGAAGAAGAGGAGGTTCTAACTTTTGGAAATGGAGAAGGGAGTAAAATTCTGGGGAAAATCCCTGATACCTTTCCATGTCTTTGTGTCTCCAGGGCATCTGAAAGAAGAAGGGCTTCCTGGTACTAGGACCACCTAAGATGTTGTGTTCTGAACCTAAATGGAAACATGAAAACACAACGGGGAGAAGTAAAAATCACAGTTTTGTTCCTGAGGTTCCTGGAGAATTTCCCTTAGGTGACTGGATGCTGATCCTATCTCTGCTCATCGCCCTGGTTGGGCTGGTGGGAAACAGCCTGATCCTGTGGCTCCTGGGCTTCCGTATTCCAAGGAATCCCTTCTCCGTCTACATCCTCAACCTGGCTGGGACCGGTGCCCTCTTCCTCTGTTGCTCCTTTCTGATCATCAAAAAATGATTTCATTAGGTATTTTTATTCTTTCTTAATACGCATTATAATGGTCTGCCTCAGGTACATGCTCTGCATTGTGGGCCTGAGCCTCCTGGCTGTGATCAGCACCGAGCGCTGCCTATCTGTGCTCTTCCCAGCCTGGTACCAATGTCACCGGCCCAAGCACCTGTCTACAGCTCTGTACACTGTCCTCTGGGCTCTGGCCAGCCTGTTTGAGGTAGTATATTTTGTGGTTTGGTATCAAATGTATAGTCCCCATTTCTGTAGTGCCTTCCTCATCACTGAGTTCGTGTGGTCCCTCCTCCTCACTTGTGTCCTATGCATGTCCAGCCTGGCCCTCCTGCTGAGGGTCCAGAGTACCTCCTGGCACAGGCAGCCCCCCAGGCTCTACCTGCTGGTCCTGCTCAATGTCCTTGTCTTCCTGTTCTGTGGCCTGACACAGGGCATCATGGATTTTCTATAGCTCTATCATGAAGTTTCCATGCCTCGTTGGCTCCTTTAGCTCCTGGTCTGTGTGAACAGTAGGGCCAGTCCCTTCGTTTACTTCTTCCTCAGCAGACTAAGACATAAAAGAGGGAAGGAGACCCTCAGAGTGATGCTTCAGAGGGCCCTGGGAGATGACCAGTTGTAAGGTGTCATGAGCCAGAGACTTCATTCTGAGGCTAAGAACAAAATGCTCAGACACAGATGCTCATGAAAGGAGCCCCTGGTTCAGGCCCAGCAGCAACTCTCTTCCCACCACTCTGAGAGGCAAAACAGGATTCCCCCTACCATCCCTTATGCTGATGGCTGGGGTTTGAACTCTTAAGTGATGTAGAAAGTCTTAAAAGGAGAGTCCCCTCCACAGACAAGATATGTGATTGAGAAATGAAAAAATATATATAATATCCAGGGGTTAGGAGACACATTTATTGAAAGGAAACCATATTTAATGAAAGTATGATCTGGCCACGTGGCCTAGGAGTAATGACTCACTGTTTCTAAGATTTCTGAACTAGAGTTTTGAGAATCACTCTAAGGGTTTTGAAAGAGGGTTATTAGTATTATTACATTCTTACAAAATTTGGGCAGAATGGGAAAAATTAAATAACCTAGATTGTTAAGTTAGTTTCAGGTTTTAAACTATTTTAACACTATTGTAACTATTGCAAGAAGTTAAGTGGTATTGGGTTAACTAAGAAGAGAAATGACTATGTTATCAGATAAATTTACTGATATATTTTGGGAAAAAGATGTAATTCATTTTAATGTTAAGCCTAATAATGCTAACAATTGTATTTTTATTTTGGATGGAGTTTTTGGAATGTGAATACTGAATTCTCTGTATAAGGTACTCTTTAGAGTACCTTTTATCAAACTCAACTGGGGAAGTCTAGTTGTAATTGCATTGGGGTTTTAATGTATCATATGTATGAGATTGGATTCTAAGAGGTTCTGGGGAAAGAGGTCTGGGAGACAAAAGTGGAAAGATAGTGGGATAATCACCTTGTGTTGTTTTAAGGGAAATGAGATGTTTAAATAAGAATCTTATCATTAATGTATATTAACAATGTATGTTCAATTTTAGAGAAGTCAAGAATGTGGACTTCTCTCCTGGTAACTTCAGTCAGCTGATGGAAGGCTCTGAACAATTAGCAATTGTGTGGTATCAGTGTACCATACACTGATGACAGCTCAGGTAACTAGTTGAGACCTTGTCTTCTGGTAAAGAAACTGCATTTTACTCAGATCAAAACACACAAAACAATGAAATTCTGGAGCTTATTACAATTTACATTTTGCCTTACTATTGATGAATAAGATATATTATTGAATAAGATATATTTATCAGTTATGTGATATTCTTTTGTAACCGCCAAGAGATTATATTGGCAATAGTTAGTTATCTCTTGTGAATATGTTATTTAAATGCTGTATTGTTGAAAGCTAGGATTAACATGTGACTGCTTTGAAGGGCAATAAGGAAAATATCAAAAGGTATGACCCTTTCTGGGATAGATCTAGGGGTTCATGAATAATGTAATAATGGAAGGATTGCTTTGTACATTTTAATAATTTGTGTTACTCCTACTGCTTTTCTGTTATATTGAACTTAATAACACATATTGGACATTTAAATTCACCTAAGATATTCACATGATTTTATTTATTTATTTGTTTATTTATTTATTTATTTATTTTAAGGTTTTTGCAAGGCAATGGGGTTAAGTGGCTTGCCCAAGGCCACACAGCTAGGTAATTATTAAGTGTCTGAGACTGGATTTGAACCCAGGTACTCCTGACTCCAGGGCCAGTGCTTTAGCCACTGTGCCACCTAGATGCCCCTATTTCCATGATTTTAAAGAATTCTGTAAAGTAATTTCTATGTTAGGGGCCAGCATGGTGTCAAATGGAGTTCAAATCAGACCTCAGACACTTAATGGTTACCTAGCTGTGTGGTCTTGGGCAAGTCACTTAACCCCAATTGCCTTGCCAAAACAAAAATAAAAATTTGCATGTTGGGAATGGCTAGTAGCTAAACAAGTTTATGTATAGAAATTTCTAGCTATATATGTGAATTGGGAAAATTTTGGAGATATATATTCCAAAAACTGGATGTTTGCTTTGAAGTAAAAACACTTATGTAAAATGAGAAAGATAAACATAGGATAATTTGAGATTTTTCTGTGTGATCTCCTGGACAAAGGAGGTGTTTCTTGTAAAATACAACAGGCTAGAAGGAGAGTTCTTCAGAAAAGGGGAATCTGATACACCATCTTTATTTAGAGATAGAGTAGATATGATTTCAGACAAAGGGATGTCTCTAGTAAGATGTAGGAGATGAGGCCTGTAGGGCCAGTCATAGTTAGAATACCTGGTTTTAGCCAAAGACCCAGGAAGGATACTCAGAGCTTTAGGTAGGAGTTTCATTAACTGGGACTCCATTAAGACAATAATTCGAATTTAGTGAATTGTATTCACTGGAAGTTCTAACTAGGTGAAGCAACTATTTTAGATCATGGGACTTTTAATTAACTTCCTTTTATGTCAGATACCAGGATGGTCAGCAAAAGGAAATGCTCCTAGGTAAATGTCATGTTCTTGGAGCCAAGGAAGCCAATGGGCCGAGGATGTCAGGTGACAGTGATGGGCAGCTGAAGGGGCAGCTTCCCAGTATGGCCTTATTTCTCTAAAATAACATTTGGATAATGTCTCACCTGGAAGAGTAAATCCATTTGACTATGCACATGACCTCTGCCTGGACACTGACATTCAATACTTATATCTCTCCTTTAATGTCCTGGATCTTTATAGTCAGTAAACAAACCAGAAAAAGAAGTTTTAGGTGAATTGGATCTAACGACCAGAGATAGGTTAGGTGTGTGGCTCTGACACATGCTCTCAGCTACATGTTAATATAGGAATTAAGCTTCCTTAATTTTTATATAGAGGGGATTTTTAGGTAAGAAGATGAATGGGAAATTCTTAGGATAATTGCAGTTTCAAGGTCTAGCTTAGGGAAAGGACTGTGAATTAGATAAGTACAACAGGAAAAGGAGAATATGGGAATATCTGGGGGGAAAATTCATTTGTTTAAGGATGTTGGAGTCATTATTGTAATGGGAATAAAGGTTAATATTGTTTTATTTTTAAACCATCTTCTGGGTACTCTTTGAATTAAGTTGATTGCTGAATGTTTATGTTACAAGCCTAAGTCAATGTGATCATTCTCATTGGGAGTTTGCTCATGTAGTAAAACACTAATGGAAGTTTATATGGCAATAAGGGAAAATGTAAATTGTAGTAAGCTCCAGAATCTCATTGTTTTGTGTGTTTTGATCTGAATAAAATGCAGTTTCTTTACCAGAAGACAAGGTCTCAGCTAGTCACCTGCGCTGGAGACAAGTTTTTGAAAAAGATTCAGAAGATTCAGAACAACATTGGATGTGGGGAGGGGAGGGGAGGGCAGGGGAGGGGAGGAGAGACACTGGACCAGTTCAGCTCCACCAACTCTTGCTTATGGGTACATTGTGTGCTCAGGGGATCTGTACCTCCTCTTGATTCTATAAGTGTGACACCCCTATTTATGCCCTTCTCTTTATGGAAAAGGAGGAGAAGCAAGGTGAAGATATTCTCTACTGAGAGAAAAGGAGGGAGATGGCAGGATAATATTCAACATGAGTTTGTATATCCTATCTAAGGAAATTCCTTTCTCTGAGTATTAGTAATGGTGGGAAGAGAATCTGGCTGACAGAAGTCAATGCCCAGTCTTTTGGTGTGGCTGACTGTTGCACTTGAGGCAGTTCACACAACAGTTTGAGAACTGGCCTTGCGTGCCAGGGCCCCTGGGTCCAGCCTAGATTCTCAGTTCCTGGTCGGAGGTGCACTGTGGCACAGGATTCTGATCCAGAGGAGAGAAACACCAGTGCATATGACTGAGTCAGTTCAGCATGACTATTGTTTAAACCAGTCTGGCCAGGAGATTTTCCCGGGAGGATAGCAAATGTGTGGACGTGTCCAAAATCAGGGCACATATTCTGGAATGTACAACTTAAAGAGATAAGTAGACTGAGACTCATTTGAGATGTAATGATGGGACCTGGATCCATTCTAAAGATATGCAAACTGGGGGACTTGTTAAGGGAAACTGTGATTATGAATTAGCATGGACTTAAAAATAATTTAAGGAACATCACTAGGTATATTAGCTACTCTTGGGGTTAGTTCAATGGCACAAAATCAGGGATTTATTTTGACCAATTTTGGAGCCAGGAAGACCCATCTAAAGACATTGGTATAAAAACTTGCCAGTGGAAGGAGGTACAGCAACTTTGGACATGTACCTATTATCATGATGATTATATGGTTTATTTAGGAGAACCTTGGAAATAAGGATGAGCAGTATTATCCATTTGTTAGAAACTGGAAGACCTGAAAGACCAACCAGCACTAAAGGGACATTATTGGATTTATGGGACTACTGCTGACAACCATTTGTCCAAAGGGTTGGTCAGGGAGTTGTTATCTAGTCTAAGGGCCTGCTACCTGGGCACAGGATGAGAGTTGGTACCATGGAACCCCAATCTATATCCTGATTAGATTCTAAGCTGTAGACAGCTGGGGCCTCCACTTGCTGGCTGGCTAAGCCATGCAAGCAAATCTATTGATTTGAATCCATCATGATAGATGTCAATAGGCAAGTAGCAAACGATATCAAAAAGTTGACATGTGCTCCTGCACAAATCTAGAAAATAGGATGGGTCCATGCCTGTGATAAGGAAGAAGTAAAAATCTTGATAGAAGAAAATCGGTAGTTATGTCAGTAACAAGGGTGTGATTTAAGAAACAAATCACTAGAAAGGTATAGAAGCTAAATTCTTATTATAACAGGGGAAAATTGTGAGGAAAATGTGGGTGTTTGGGTTCCATAAGAATGTGAAGGGAGGATTGCAAGTTTACATGACAAAGACAGGGC
Source organism: Macrotis lagotis (assembly GCF_037893015.1). Taxonomy (NCBI): domain Eukaryota; kingdom Metazoa; phylum Chordata; class Mammalia; order Peramelemorphia; family Peramelidae; genus Macrotis; species Macrotis lagotis. Next base: position 277,584,629 of record NC_133660.1, read on the forward strand.
TCTGCCTATTGTTGCCTTATAGGCAGGTACCCTTAAATCTGATCAAAAACTGGTGAGATTGCCCCACCTGGTTGTTTTTTTTGGGGGGGGGTTAAGATTTTATTTATTTTGAGTTTTACAATTTTCCCCCTAATCTTACTTCCCTCCCCCACAAGGAAATCTGCCAGTCTTTCCATTGTTTCCATGGTATGCACTGATCTAAGTTGAGTGTGATGAGAGAGAAATCAGATCCTTAAGAAAGAGACATAAAGTATAAGAGATAGCAAGATCAGACAATGAGATAGCAGGTTTTTTCCCTAAATTAAAGATAATAGTCCTTGATCTTTGTTCAAACTCCACAGTTCTTTCTCTGGATACAGATGGTATTCTCCAACCAGAGAGCCCCAAATTGTCCCTGGTCATCAAACCCCGGCTATATCACTCCCAACAAATTTCTTGACATATTCTACTTCTTCAGGTAATCAATGTCTTAAGGCAAATTTTAAGAAATAAAATGGCATCTTCCTGACTCCAGGAATAGTGCTCTACCCACTGTGCCACCTACTTATCCTCACATAAAAAAATTTCACATACTTAATCCTCAAAAAAATTCTTTCATCTTTGGAATTCTTTCTGCACCAGACTCATACTCTTCAGGAACAAACACAGAAACAAGACATGAGCCCTCAGAGATGACAGGATTCAGACATCGTCCTCTTTTGATTCCCTGTCAAGCTTTGAGATGAATTTAGTCCATCTATTAACATTTGGGACCCAAGAAGTCCTGCTGATCCTTATCTTTTCAAGTGGATTTTCTTTCTCATTAGCTCTTGGAGTACAACCTCCATATAGCTCTGTGGAGTCAGGAAAAGCTCTTTGACTACTCTCCTCTTTGTTCTATGATAAACTTTGAGTCTAAATGTCTCCCAAATATCTTAAAATATGTTAACATCTGGCCATCAATCATTACATCTTTTATCAAATGGGAGTGGGAGTGGGGGGGGTTAAATACTGAATATATGGAATTTCAAGAGGAACAAGCAGGCAAAATTTGATTTCTCTTCTAATACTTGATGAAAGTTTCTCTATTTTCCCTAACTTTTCTCTCCTCTAGGTAAAAGAACCACAATTACTTCCAATTCTAATGAGATGTCAAGATTCAAGGTCACTCGCCATCCTCATCATCCTCCTAAGTGACAATGACAAAGCTCAAGGAAACATTTCTCACATCCTGCCTAAAATAGGAAAGACTCTTTATTGCTCATACTCATTTCATTTTAATTATTTCTTTAAATTTTTTTCAATTACCTGCAAACATGATTTTAACATTGCTCCTTTTGCAGTTTTTGAGTTTCAGTTTTCTATCACTCTCCTTATCCTCCTGCTCTCCAGAGTAGGGAGAATCATGATATGGGTTATACATGTATAATCTTGTTTAATATATTTTCACTTAGTCATGTTGTTGAAGAAGAGTTAGAATGGGGGGGAGCAATGAGAAAGAAAGAAAAATACAAAAGAAGCTTTGAACAATTCTTTGCTCTGCATTCAGATTCCAAAGTTGTTGTTTCTCTCCTCTGGATATAGATGGCATTTTTCATAACAGGTCCCTGAAAATTTTCCTTGATCATTGAACTCATTAGTATCAGTGTTGATCACTTCAGAATATTGCAGTTAATATGGACATTGTTCTCCTGGTGCTGCTTACTTTACTCAGCATCAGTTCATGTAAGTCTTTCTAGGCTTTTCTAAAGTCTTGCCACTCATGTTTTCTTATAGAACAAGGGTATTCCATAACATGCATATAAACATAACTTGTCCAGCCATTCCCCAATTGATGGGCCTTCCCTCAATTTTCAATTCTTTGCCACTACAAAAAAGAAGGCTATACATATTTTTGTACATGTAGGTCTTTTCTGTGATCTCTTTGACATTCAGACCTAGTCATTGTATTACTCAATCACAGGGCCTGAACAGTTTTGCTGCCCTTTTGGTATAGTTCCAAATTACTCTCCAGAATGGTGGGTACAACTCCACCAACAATATATCAGTGCCCAGTTTTCACACATCCTCTTCAACATTGACTAAAATGACAAAAAAGAAAAAATTTACAAAGGAAAAAATGATCAATCTGATTCTGCTCATCTTGCTCAGCACTAGTTCATTCAAATCCCTCCAGGCTTCCCTGAATTCCCATCCCTCCTGGTTTCTAATAGAACAATAGTGTTTCATCCCATGCATATACCACAGTTTGTTCAGCCATTCCCCAATTGAAGGACATATACTTAATTTCCATTTCTTTGCTACCTCAAACAGAGCTGCTATGAATATTTTTGTACAAGTGATGTTTTTACCCTTTTTCATCATCTCTTAAGGGTATAGACACAGTGGTGGTATTGCTAGATCAAAAGGCATGTACATTTTTGTTGCCTTTTGGGTATAACTCCAAATTGCTCTCCAGAAAGGTGGGATGAGTTCTCAGCTCCACCAACAATGTATTAGTGTCCCAGATTTCCCACATCCCTTCCAACATAGATCACTGTCCTTTCTGGTCAGATTGGCCAGTCTGAGAGGTGTGAGGTATTACCTCAAAGATGCTTTAATTTGCATTTCTCTAATAATTAGTGATTTAGAGCAATTTTTCATAATTATGGATTTGCTTTGATTTCCTCATCTGTAAATTGCCTTTGCATATCCTTTGACCATTTGTCAATTGGGGAATGGTTTGTCTTTTAAAAATAAATTTGACTCATATTTTAGAAATTATTCCTTTGTCAGAAATACTAGTCATAAAAATTGTATCCCAATTTACTTCATTTCTTTTGATCTTGGTTACAGTAGTTTTGTCTGTGCAAAAGGCTTGGTCCTACCAGATCTAAAATTAAGTTATAAAGCATCAGTCATCAAAACTGTCTGGTATTGGCTAAGAAATAGAGTGGTGGACCAGTGGAATAGACTAGGTGCAATAGCAGGAAATGATTATAGTAATCTGATGTTTGATAAACTCAAAGAGTCCAGGTATTGGGACAAAAACTCTCTCTTTGATAAAAAAAAAAAAAACTACTGGGAGAATTGGAAGTCAGCATGGAAGAAGCTTAGATTAGGCCAACACCTCACACCCTATACAAATATTATAAGCAAACTAGGAGATCAAGGAATAGTTTATCTGTCAGATCTATGGAAAGGGAAGCAGTTTATGACCAAGGAAGAGATGGAGAACATTAAAAACAAACTAGACATAATTAAAAAGCTTTTGCACAGGCAAAATCATTGATATTCTTGACTGTGTTAACCATAATTTATTTAGGCTAAAAACAAAATGACAAAGTTAGTTTATAAATGAAGTTTAATTTTCTAGGATCTTACCAAAACCCATGGGTGGATGGCATCCTTGTAAACGCCAACATTGATACATAATTTTGAGGGAATTTTATGAATGAACAAAGAATCATAAAACTTTTGGCAGTCAATCAATGAAATTTCACATAGATGACATGGTTTTACAATATGATTCTCTCAGATCTTAGAATATTTATTTAAAATTCCCATTGACAAGTATAAGGGATATAGAGCATTGTTGGTCTTCACAGGGTGTGTGAGGGAGTCCCTAGGGAATCCATTACAAAGGGGGAATGGCCCCAGCCAATCACAAAACTTGGAGAGTTCTCCTAATCCCATTCCAAAAATGACAAACCCAAGATTAGAAGAAACTAGTCCTTAGTCAGTCATGAGTGACCTAGAGATCTTGACCTAATGCAACTGAGCAGGTAATTGAATATTATCCCACACCCCTCCATGACTATTGGAGTTCATCAGCATATCATATATCATATGATGGGGGGATCATATTAGGAATGTATCATGGGATGTGCAGACCTCGTAGATTGTAACTCAAATTCTGAGAGCCTATGAACATCCAAGAGAGATGGGAAAGAGTTTCTGAGGATATAAATTACATGAGGTTCAAATATTATCTTGTGCCTCATGCCAGGTGACGTACCTATATCCTGCAGGAGTCATGAATAAAATATATATTTTTCTCTCACTCTAGCAGGGTTTTTCTTTCATTTATAACAACAAGAATTCCACTTAAGCTGAAGAGTAAATGTTTACAAATAACAATAGGATTTTCTTTCTGCTCATCCAGGATGTCTCTTATTTATTAGATCAGGTCAGGATAACACTGAAAGGATCAGATAACATTGACACAGTTGAAGTGAACATTGTAGGAGATAGGCCTTACATTGCAGACTGACATTTTATAACTATTAAAGGTTAAAATACCAACTTCTAATCAGTAATATATATAGAGATCAAGAAATATCAATTCCATCTTAAAGAATATCATATTAGACAACTGTTGGCTGAGATGAATTTTTTTCTAATTTTTCTATAATTGTAAGAGATTTCTGGTAGTGTGGTATGGCTCTGAATACATATTTGTTTTTAAATTAACCTAGTCTTGCCCTTCTCCTTTGGGCATGCTCAAGGCGATCTAGCTATTCTTTCTCATTAGTAGAATGAGCAGAGTGGGAGAAATGTATGGGAGCCAATGTATTAATAAGAGTGTGACTCCAGCTTATGGTTGGCATGAGTGGGCAAGAACAAAGCCTAAGTGCATTAAAGACCTTGAGTTTTGGGGGGGATTTCCCCACCCCTCTCCCCCACCAGGTTGATCCTCCTCCCACTTTCCAGGAGAGCAGGAAAGGAAAGGGCTTTACTGAGGAGCCTTTCCCTTCAACCCTCAAACATAGGTTTTTTGGGGATCTTAATTCAAGTTCTAATAGGCAGTCATTTCTGACTGACCCTTAAGAATGATCTTTTGGGGGTGGCTAGGTGGTGCAGTGGATAGAGCACCGGTCCTGGAGCCAGGAGGACCTGAGTTCAAATCTGACCTCAGACACTTAATTATTACCTAGCTGTGTGGCCTTGGGCAAGTCACTTAATCCCATTGCCTTGCAAAAACTAAAAAGAATGATCCTTCAGTCACAGTTGGAACTCTGCATATTCTCAATATGTGAACAGAAATGCCTGGCCTGCAATTCAAGACTCTCCACAATCTACACCATCCTGACCCATCCCATTTCACTCTATTTTATACACTTTATAATTAAATGAATTAAAGTTCATTTATCAATGGTCTATTATGAGCCTGGCACTTTGCTAAACTCTGGAGATGCTGAGTGAGACAAAGGGCAGTCCAGGCCTTAGATAACTCACAATCCAGTGGGGAGCGGGGAATAAATAATACAAGTCAACAAATGCCTACCAACAAGCTTTGGATAGGGTATAAAGGAAATAAACAGGAGAGAGAAGGTACTGAAATTAGGAGAAATTGGAAAAGGCTTCCTTGGGAAGATAGGATTTTAAGATAGAACTCAAAGAAATTCAAGGAAACTATTAGAGATGAAAAATGAGACAACCAGAGTGTTATCTATAAATGAAAGAAATCTGCTAGAGTGAAAGAAAATTGATCACTTTATTCACAAATCCTGTAGGATATTGGGTGCCTCACTTAGGTTGAGGCAATTTCATCAAGTATTATAATCTTTAGAAACTCTTTCTCCTCCCACCTGGATTTTCATAAGCTCTAAGAATCTGAGTTACAGTCTAAGAGGTCCACCCACCCCGAAACATATCCCTAATATGATCCCCCATCATATGATGCATGATATGCTTATGAACCCCAATCATCACAGGCGTGGGATAATATTCAGTTACGTAATTGCACAGTTGCATTAGGTCAAGGTCTCTAGGTCACTCTTGACTAGTTAAAGTATGGTTTCTTCTTATCTTGGGTTTGTCATCTTTGGAATGGGATTAGGGAAACTCTCCTAGTGTTGTGATTGGCTGGGGCTATTCCCCCTTTGTAATGGATTTCATAGGGACTCCCCTCCACCTGGTGAAGACCAACAATGATCACATAGAGCAAAAATTCCTCACATAGAGAAAATGCCCAGAGCTCGAGGTGGAGGTTGATGGAATAGCAGAGGCAGGGACACCAGATGGAAAAGCACGTAAGAGGCAGGAATAAGAAGACTGGGAAAAGGGGAAATCTCCTTCTGAGGAGAATGCTACACTGGTCCTTTGATTTTAGAGACTCCGGTCTCTTGCATGGCCTTTACAATCATTTACAATCAGTTTGTCTTTGCTTGGGCTAAATTATATGCCTGAAAAGACTTTCCTCTTAAAGACAAAAATCTTTCACTAGAGTTTCTCAGATTCTCTTGTTAGTGAAAACTTTTCTTCTTCAAATTTCACATTATCCTCTGTTTTCATTTTTTATATTCCTCTCCTGAATTACTGTGTATTACAGTTATTAGTATTAGTATATCTCTCCCATTTCCCTTCCAAACATTGTCACAGAATCACATTGGGATGAAGGTGGGACATGAATACCTGCCAAGACCCTACCCCCAAAGCCCAGGGAAGAATGAAAGCTGAGACAAAAGGGAAACTAATCAGTACGGATTTATCTGGAGTAAATGGAGAGTACAGGGTTTGGGGGAGGTAGAGCTTGAGGAGAGAAACTTGGGGGGAAAAATTAGGAATTGACCGCAGAAGAGTAGAAGAATTGGGGGAAGCCTATTTGCAGTTAAATGGAACTATGGGAACGAGGACCCTGGTCCCCATGTAACTTTCAGCTACAGAAGAATGACCCAGAGATTAGGGAATTAGAGAACAGCCAAGAACATATATCCCAGGGGGCTGAAGACAAAATCTCAGAGGGTCATAAAATCTAACCAGACCTAGAAACCTGTAAAATATACATCCAGGTAGCCAAGTCATCAGGATATTTTATCAAAGTTAAAACTATACAATAAGACACATATTCACTAATTTCTCCTTGAAGAAAAAAAAATATTCAACAAGCAGGATTAAAATACATGTCAGTTGGTTATTTGGGGGAATATTAGTTTGAGCAAAATTATGAATCAATCCACCAGCTTTGTTGCTTAAGCAATAAGAAATTGTACAATAAAACAGATCTTCATTCTTCCCATTCTATTTCTATTCCACATCCCCCTTAAATTCACCACAGAAAATCTCAACATGCAGGGACCTTCAATCATTTCTTATTGTAAGAATAAGAACAATGAATGATTTTAAACTGGGTGGGACCCTGGACCATATAATGTATCCAGCAGTCCTATTCCCAAAGCCAACCCTGAGCCATCCTGTAGGTTTTCCCCATGCATCTCCTTTGGTCTCACAATTCTACCAAGCATGACCAGTCAAAAAGCAAAGGTTCTGGATTTGGGTTCTGGGGCAGGGGCGGGGCGTTTATCTGTTTTTCATGAATTTTTAAGAACTTTATCTTTATAATCGTTTTCCTTAATAACCCTATCCATTTTAAATAGTTCAAAGGTTTTGCCAGACTAAGACCCTGTGTTAACTAAAATAGGAAGAAACTTTGACAACAAAGAATATTGCAAATACAGAGGATCTGCCAAGAGATGGAGACAAATACACTAACAAGAAAGATTGTACCTGGGAATAACATCCAGGGATGGATCAGATTTTTTATAAATTTAATGGCAGAAAGTGTCAGAGCCCATCAAAGGTATTGACCTTTCCTGGGAAGTGAATGCTCACCAGGAGCAATAAAGGCAAAGATTGACCAAATGTTATAAATGGCCATAGAATACTTAGTCCAGAGTGATTAAAATTTTTTTTATTAAGATATCTTAACAAAATGGAACAACTCTGTGATGGTGGAAGAGATGGGTGGGGAAATCTTTTATTCAGTTTGAAAGGCTTTGTTCCTACCCCCTCATGCTAACCATAGGCTGGGGTCACAAATCTAATGGATACTTTGGTTCCTATACATTTCCCCTGCCCTGCTCATTATACTAATGAGCAAGAACAGATAGATCTTGAGAATGTGCAAAGGTGTTCAAGATTCACCTTAGGAAGGTGGGGCCCACCCACCTCATCTTACATTTTTGATCAGGTTGAGGCCACCTGCCCATAAGGCAACAATGTAGGCAGAGCTCAGTCTTTGTAATACAAACTAAAATCCTGCCTCCACATTCTTGTGGAACCCAAACACCCAGATATCCCTCACACCAGAATATAGCATATTTATAGAATAGGCTATTTTACCGGCTTAGTTTTTTATGCATATTGCTGTGAGACGATTAAAAGCAAATTCCTTCAAATATATAATTTTTTTTGCACTCAGGAACTATGCTAATATGTTCAAGTCACTGAAAGTCCAGATAGAGAAACATGGAGGTGGAGCTTCAAAGCAAACAATCACAGCTTTGGAATAAATATATCTCCAAAATATTTCCAATTCACTTCTTCAGCTAGAAACTTCTATACGTAAACTTGTTTAGCTACTAGCCATACTCAACATACAAATTATTTTTGTTTTTGCAAGGCAAAACTCCAGGACCAGGGCTCTATCCACTGCACCATCCAGCTGCCCCTAACATACAAATTACCTTTCAGACTTCTTTAAAAAAACCATTAGAACATCTCAGGTGACTTTAAATTTCCAACATATGTTATTAATTCCAGCAATAAGAAATAACACACAAATTATTAGGTTGTACAAAGCAATCCTTCCATTATTACATTATTCATGAACCCACAGATCTATCCCAGGAGGGGTCATACTTCTGATATTTCCCTTAATGCCCTTCAAAGCAATCACACATTAATCCCAAGCTTTAACAATACAGTATTTAAATTATATATATATATATATATATATATATATATTCATGAGAGATAACTAAATATCAAAAATATAATCTTTTTGCTGTTACAAAAGAATCACATAACTGATAAATACATCTTATTCATCAATAAGTTACCTTACAGCATCAGAGCCCCCCCATCAGCTGTCTGCAGTTACCAAGAGAGAAGTCCACATTCTTGACTTCTCTAAAATTGAACATACATTGTTAATACACATTAATCATAAGATTTTTATTTAAACATCTCATTTCTGTTGGAACAGCAAGGTGAATATCACACTATCTTTACACTCTTGTCTTCCAGACCTCTTTTCCCAGAACCTCTCAGAATCCAATCTCGGCCATATGATACATTTAAAACCCCAATTGCAACTAGACTTCCCCACACTTCAGTTTGATTAAAAGCTTTAGAATACCTTATACAGAGAATCCAGCCCTCACGCTCCAAAAACTCCATCCAAAATAAAAATACAATCGCTCATATTATTAAACTTAACATTAAAATGAAGTAGAGCTTTTTCCTAAAATAAATCAGTAGATATCCCCAATAACATATGTACTTCTCTTCTTAGTTAACCCAATACCACTTAACTCTTTACAATAGTTTAAAATCCTAAACTAATTTAACAATTTAGATTAGTTAATTCCTCCCATTCTGTACAAATTTTGTCAGAATGTTACCACATTAGTATCACTCTTTTAAAACTCTCAGAGGGATTCCCAAAACCCCAGTTCAGAAACCTTAAAAACAGTGAGAGTCATCATTCAGGACACATGGCCGGAGCAAACATTGATTAAACATTGCCTTTCAATAAAAGTGTCTCCTACCCCGTGGATTGTGTGTTTTCTTCCTTCTACAACCACACACCACACCTGCGGTGGGGTCGCTTTCCCTTTAAGGCCTTAAATACTTAAGTCTCTTGCCCACCCCACCCCAGCCCCACTACCAGCAGGTAGGGTGTTCGATCCTCAGCTGGATTAACAAGAAGGTGGATAGGATCAAGATTGCCACGTGTCCAACCTATCACCCCCTTCCCCCAACCCAGGGAGAAAACATGGGATCTTTTCCAGTCATAAGAATAAGAAATCTTCCCTCCTATAGCTCCTCACTCTTTGCCTTAAAAGTTCTTTCTCTCTTCTAAGCTCTTCCCAAACCACAGCTTCTTCTCTTTAAGAGTCCCCCTCCCCTTTTCTCTTTAACTCTACTTAACAGCACAGCCTCCCCCGGCTCAGTGAGGGAGGGGCTGATCTCCACATGGGGGTCACTGCACACCTGCTTCCTTCCCCCCTCCTTATGAAAGTCCTCAGCCCAACTACCGGCTCCCCCACTGTTTAAAACTTAAGCTAGTTGCCCAGACCCAGAAATGCCCGACACAGACACTTACACAAGACAGGATATAGAACAAACACACACACTCCGGGAGGAACATTCGAACTCACTCACACAACACTGGATTCAGTTGGCTTCCTTCTGGCTTCCTTGGCTTCCAGCTACTGGCCATGTGGAAATTCCTGGAGAGGGAACCCAAATCCCACCCCCACTTCCAACTCCCTATTATCCTCTGGCATCTCCTTCAGAACAGATCTCCCACCTGGAGGACTTCTCAGTCAGTCCAGGGTGGTTCTGGCCATCAGTGCCACTCTGGAAATCGCCCCTTTAATACAGTTCTACCACCAGACATTTTAATCACTCTCAGCACCAAACCCAGGCCAATCTTTACAGGAATCTTGAGAAATTTCCCCAGCAAATGACATCAACAAATTCGGCTTGAAGTCAAGTCATTTGTGTGCATTATTTTCTTGTGTTCTTCCTGGAAAATACCAAAAAAAGAGATTTACATTAATATCTTGAGAAGAGCCCCCAAATTTTTACAAATGGTTCACAGTAGGCAAGCCAGGAAGAGGACCAATGTCACAAAAGAGAAGTACCAAGCTAGGCAGGACATTACACTGTAGGGAAGAAAATCAAGTAAACCACAGGCTTCACCTTCTAGTAGATTCCCCAGAAGATAGAATATTCAGAATAGAAAGCCCACAGTGACAGAGGTGTGCTTGGAGTGATGACATCAGTCCCAGATGGGGAAGATGCCTGAGAGACAGGCTGCTGATTGCAGCCAGGAGGCTCAGGCCAAGGTATAAAAGAAAAATGTGAGACTGATAGTAGATCTTTGACTATGTCCCCAAATTCAGAACAAATAAATATGATGGATCTCAAAATACAGCAATACATGAAGAAGTCAGCCCCAGACAGGTTGAGGATATATAGAGAGACAGGGTTTCTCCTGATGTAAAAATGCAGAAACCATAGAATTAGTATTGCCACCAACCCACAAAAGCTGATAGCCAACATAGTGAAGGTATTTGTAACAACAAATATCCCAACTTTACAATCATTTGAATAAATGAAGAGAGATCATTGGTATTTCTCTCAGTCTTATTTCTATCAAGTGATGCTTAGAGCCTTTGGGTGCAAATCTGCATCATGGTGCTTGAGTCCATGCTGGAAAAAACCTCCCTTAAGCATTGATCACTCAGATGCATCGGTGGATAAAACAACATGGAAATGGGGCAAGCAGGTGGCACAGTGGATAGAGCACTCCTGCGGTCAGGAGGACCTGAGTTCAATTCAGATCTCAGATACTTAATATTTACCAACTTGTATAACCTTAGACAAGTCACTGAACCCCATTACCTTGCCAAAATAAAGAAAAGGCAAACACACCAACAAATAAAACATAGAAAAGATGTCCCAGGAAAACTCTGGCAGGTCAAGATTATCCCCATTTCATTCCCCACCTCAAATAACAATGAGCATAATGATACACAACATAGAGAGTTTAGAGATATGACCCAAGGGAAGGGAATTAAATGCTTGTCTAGTGGGAAGAATTTGTTGGTCCAATCCTATTCATTGTTCTTCCCTCAGACCAAGATTCACAAATGTGCTTCAAGTCACAAGTCCTGACCAAAATAATTCATAGGAAGACCCTTAGGCATGAGTGATTGAATCAAGCTCTCATGAAGCTTCTAAAGAGAGTTCAGAGAGAGAACTAGAAGCACACTGAGAACTTCCCCTTAGGCAAGGGCCCTCTTTCACGCAGGAGGGGTGCTTGTGAAAAACAACACATTGTCTTGGATGTGACAGTCTACTCAATGTTCCCATAATTGTTCCAGTTTCGCAGTGGATAGAGTTCCAGACCTTGAGTCAAGAAGACTTGAGTCCAGATCTGGACTCCAATGATTACTCCTTAAAATGAAAATATATCAAAATGAAAAAAACAAGTTACAGTTGTCTGGGTCTTGACTGGTAAAATGTCATTATAGAAACAGAGAACATTCGTCTGAGTGGCCATGAAGACTGGGGATGGCATCAGAGGAAGAGGAGATAATGAAGAATCAGATTGTAAAATATCTCCTCTGATGGGGACATTGTTTAAGAAAACAGGGAGTCTGATTGACCAATGGTCTTGTACAGGAAATCACGGAATTGTGTAAACTTTCGACAAAGCCTTGCTCTACCTGCAGGACTCAGCAGAACATCTGAAAAGCAAACCCAGAGTCGGAGGACAGAAGACCATCTCCTGATTGATCATCCCACAGAAGTCAGTTTTGGTAATTTTTGGCTCTAAACCTTTATGTTTTGTCTTTTGGAATTTGGTATTCAGATTCATCTCAGTTGTAACTACTAAGTCATTTTTTGAAACTGGCTATGGCTCTTTGGCATTTGAATTCTTTCTGAAGGTTTGCAGGATTTTTTTTGGTACTTTGATCTGGTATCTCTGGGTTTGCCTGGTAATGTTCATGTGATACTTCACTGGAAAGTTTCTTTCAGGAACTGATCAGTGAATTCTTTTTATTCCCACTTTACCTTCTTGTTCTAAGAAATATAGGCAGCTTGCTTTTAATTTTTTTTGTGATAATGTACTTTGGTTCTTCATTTTTTGGTCCAGAGCCTAGTGGTTTTGACTTTTTTTCCCTCCACAATATGTTTTAAGCCAACTTTTGTTGCTATGACATACCTTTTATTTTCTTTGGGGTCTTTTTGTACAACTTAATAATAATGCTTGTTGAAACAAAGAATCATTGAAATTCATTTGATCTACTCAAATTTTTAGGAAGTTTGTTTTTTGAGCAAAATTATATATCTCTTATGCCAAGCTTATGAATCTTTTTCCAATTGTTTCTTCTGTAGTTCTATTTTTATTTTTTTCTCTAGTGTTTTCATTTCTGTTGCAAAAATATTTGAACTGCTAAGAATTCTTGATTAATATCTTCTTGGAATTCTAACTGAACTTGTCCCCAACCTGAGCCATTGTTTGGAGATACTTTGGAGTCATTCTCTTTGGCATTTGTGTCTTGAGCTGTTCTGAAAACACAGTAGCTCTTTATAGCGGGATTCAATTTTTTTTTTTGTTAGATCATTCTTTCAGATGATTTCATGACTTTGCATTTCATATTGGTTTTAGACTATGTCCATTTCTGAGAGGAAGTCCTAGACTGGACTTGCTGGTTTTGGGGTTCTTGAGTGTGGTGCTAGACAGGAACAACTCAGACTGCAGAAAAATAGATTGTCAGTGCTCCCAAAGTGGTATGATAAGACAAACTGTATCCCTGACCTCCTGGTCTGAGTTCCTTAAGTTTTGGACCTAAATGAAAGCAAAGGAAGATGAATTCAAAATCTGGCCACTCAATTTCTTCCAATAATCCTGATATGCCAAGACCCAATGCCCTTCACTATCCTTGTCACCCTCTTGGGTGGCAATGACAAAACTCAACAAGTCATCTCTCATATCCTGCATATCTAACATGGGGGAGACAGAACAACTGCCCTCCTAGGTGGCAATGACAAAACTCAACAACAACTCTTAATTACTTAAGTCCATTTGAAAGAGCTATTTCGATTCTGTGGGTTAATTCAGTTTCAGCAAGAAATCACCAACCTCCTGTGTAATGTTGGGGAAATGATGCAACATCTCTGGGACTCAATTTAGTCAGCTGTAAAATGGAATACTTCTTTAGAGATACTCTAGTTTGATTTTCTTTTTGGAGGGGCAAGGTAATGAGGTTAAGTGACTTGCCCAAGGTCACACAGCTAGGTAATTATTAAGTGTCTGAATTCGGATTTGAACTCAGGTCCTGATTCCAGGGCTGGTACTCTATCCACTGTGCTACCTAGATGCCCCCTAGAGATTCTCCAGAGCAAATGTGTTGAACCCAGGCTCACTGGTTGCATGTTACCCTCAAAGCTCATTCATAAGGCATTTTATTTATGATTCTATTCAATGGTAATATGGGTTACATTGTAGTCATTAATAAATATTAAATTCTATGTGCAGTCACTGACAGATTTTTGTTGGGTGTCGCATCCCACAAGAACTAAAAGGTTGGGCACTGTGCTCTAAAGTGGGACTGTCCAACCTCACTTTTTAAAGTTATTTTTATTGAAACAATAGACAACATATTTTGATTGGCCATTTTAGTAAGAGCTCTGTGGTAGCTGGGCTTCATTTACTAAAGCATTTTAAAATTGTTTTTAATTTCTTTTTTTAGGTTTTTGCAAGGCAAACAGGGTTAAGTGGCTTGCCCAAGGCCACACAGCTAGGCAATTATAAAGTGTCTGAGGCTGGATTTGAACTCAGGTACTCCTGACTCCAGGGCTGGCATTCTATCCACTTCGCCACCTAGCTGCCCATTACTAAAGCATTTAATAACTCCACAGGGGGCCTCATAAAATCACACTGCAGCTGCATTTTGGGCAGCCCTGTTCTAAAAGACAATCCAGTCCAAAATTTGATGATTCTATAAATGTTCCAGGTTCTTCAATAGTAACTAGATTTCAAAGTCACTAGGCACAACAGAGGAGGTTCAAATAAAGTCTGAGTATCTACCAAGGAGAAAAGTCTTATTGATCCATCAAGCATTACAATATCAGGACCTAAAAGAGGAAATTATTTGATTTCAAATAGACAGGTAACCTTAAAAACAGACAGAGAAAATTTAGAAGATGGAGCCCTGTTTTTTTTTTTCTTTTCAGATATGCATGGTCATCCCTGATTAATCCATTTTGACCAGGGAAAGGTCCTGGATACAAGTTCTGTTCCTTATCTAAGTACATCAGTATAATGGCCCAATAATACAGCATGAAGACAAATGAGCTATAAGGATGATGCCTTGCCTGAAGCTGAATGTTTAACATTGCAGTGAATTATCAACAAAAGGACACGAATGTGGTCTGATCATCTCTAAATTATGCTTTGTTTTTTGCAAGGAAATGGAGTTAAGTGACTTGCCCAAGGTCACACAGCTAGGCAATTATTAAGTGTCTGAGTCTGGATTTGAATTCAGGTTCTCGGGACTCCAGAGTCAGTGCTCTATCCACTGCCATCTAGTTGCCCCTAAAGTGTTTTGACTGAGCATACATTGAGACATATCTAGTGATTATTTTGTAGATATATGTAGATAGAGAGAGAGATAGAGGTAGATAGAGATGATCATTATCTATGTCTGTGTGTGTGTATAATAGATGGATAAATAAATGTAGATATATGCGTGTATGTAGATTCGCATATGTGTATAGTTATATACATTTATACATGTATGTAAAATATAATTTATGAACTACTTTTAAGTAGTTCTTTCTCTGGATGAAGAGAGAGTTTTTCTTCAAATGTCCTTTATAGTTAGTATGAGTATTTAATACAGTAAAAATAACTTATTCATTCAATCTTTCACAAATAATATTATATATAGCATTCTCTTGACTCTGCACATTTTGTTCTACTTTATTTTTTATAAGTCTTTCTCAGTTTTTCTAAAATCATTCAAATCACACTGTAGTATTCTATCACAATGACATCCTACAACTGGTTCAGTTATTCCCTAACTGATGAGTATCCCTGCAATTTCCAGTTCTTTGCTAATGCGAGAACTGCAGTAAAATTTTAGAATATTAAGTCCCCCCCTTTTTTCCTCTAATCCTAATTGGAAATAAGCCAAGTAGGGGTATTGCTGAGTCAAGGGGTATAGGTAGTTTAATTATGCTTTGAAAATAATTCCATATTGCTCATGGCAAGGCATTTTATTTAAGCAAAGAGACTTCAATTATTTCATGGCAAAGAAAAGTGGGACACCATCCCTTTGTTTCACTATTTCTGGAAATAGGGTACTTTCTAGATCTGCCTATCCACCTATCTATCATTGCAGTTAGGTGGTACAGTGGCTAGAGCACTGGGGCTAGAGTCTTGGGGTAAGTCACTCAAACTCTTCCTGTCTCAGTTTACTCAGCTTTAACATATCAATAACAATAACACTTGCCTCATGTCGGGTTGTGATGAGAATAAAACGGAAGGATATTTGAAAGGATATTTTCATTCCCACTTTACCTTCTTGTTCTAAGAAATATGAGCAGCTTGCTTTTAAGTTTATTTGTGTGATGTGTTTTGGTTCTTCATTTTTTGGTCAGAGATTTTAGTCTAATGATTTTAACTTTTTTTTCCTCCACAATATGTTTTTAAGTCATCTGTGTAATAAATAGTTTGTTAATGATTATTCTCTTGCCCTTCTCTCTAGATAGATAGCTATACATAAATGCATGTGATATATGGAACATATATGTAAATTTGTATGTCTAGACAGATCATAGAAACTGCTGTTTCCCTTATCACATTAACTAACGTCTCTTTACTGTCCAGCCCGGGGAGAATGTCCAGAGAAAATGACATGAAGGGAGCAAAGGGCAGACCACGGAAACAAACATTTATTAGGTACTTACTATTTGTTGCATATTGTGCCACATACTTTATAGGTTTAATTTCTTTAATTTCCTCACAACAATCCTAGGAAGTATGTTGTATTATAATTCCCAATTTACAATTGATGAAACTGGGATAGAAATTAAGTGACTTGTACGAAGTCCGTCTGAGACTGGATTTGAAGCCAGGCAGGTCTTTCTGAATCCAAACCCACAGCACGACCTCGCTGGAATGCCAGCAGTGTGATCAGTCCAGTATCAATATCTCTGACTTAGTCATCTTGTCCATAAAAAAGCAATGTTAAAATAAGTCTTTGTCCATCACAAAAAAAGATAGTTTGAATCCGTTGTGAGTGGTCTCCCCGAATGCAGTAAATTAGAACAATTACTTATGAGGAGAGAAAATTCTCCAGGAAATTGTTCCTTCTGGGTCTGCCGTTCCAGGAAACCAGTGGAGGCAAGAAACCGAGAATTACCTAATGACTAAGTAGAAATGAAGTATAAGATGTCAGAGATGAATTGGAAATGACCAGACATAAAACTCTGGGGTCATCTTTGACTTCTCATTCTCACTTACTCCATTTAGTCTAACTATTTCCAAGTCTTGTTTCCACCTCTAGGACATCACTAATTTACATCTGATTGCTTCTGTCAAACAGTGACATCCATAGGTCAGTCTCTCAGCACCCAGATTTGTTTCTCTACAAGACAAATCTACACATCTAAGTCTCTAATTTCAATAAATCCCAATGATTCACTCTCAGGACAAAGATTCAAAAAGAATGACTCCATTTGGGATTAACAAGTATTCCTAACTAAGCCAGAACCTCCTCCCCAGCTTTATCAATCACTTTTCTCTCTACCCTTACAGAATTGCTTCTTGTTGGTTCTCATCACATCTAGCACTCTCTTTCATCTGTTCTTGCAGCGATTATCCCCTAAACTTGGAATGCATTCTCTCTCCCCAGCCTCAACCTAAAGAATCTTTCATGTCCTTCAAGGCTCAGCTCAAGTAAACCCAAACTGTACAAGTCAGTCTCCAATTCCTCCTGCCTTCCACTCCATTTTTGTCTCTTACCTATTTCAACATGAGAACCCAGTTAATGGCAACTCAAAAGACAGATCTCTGCTGTATGCTGTGTGAACTATTTTGAAAGAAAGGCTTGGTCCTCAATTGATGAAAGAATGCTGAAGCTGATGTATAATAGCTACCATGAGTGATTGATATGAGGAGTTTGGAATAAGGTCAATAGGAACCCTTAGGAAACTGATATAGACAGAAATTGAGGTTACCCTCATGACCTTCTTGTTGTAAACTGATATGAAGGCCTGGTCTACTGTGTCCCTTTAATATCAAGACTTGTAGCCCTAGGGATTGCTAAGAGTAGACTTCCCCTAGGTGAGAGAATTCCACCTATTGATCTGAGCTGAGATCCAATCTCTCTCTGAATCAAAGGGATCACTTACTCTAGACCATTATTTGGTACATTCTTATCTGTAGAACCCTGATTTCTGCTGATTTTTGCTCAAATAACTTACTGACTAGTCACTATTTCTGTTGGTCTATTTATGTGCAGGTAGTGACAGGAAGGCCCATCTCCAACTCTCTTCTGAGTGGAATGGTCTTCAGATTATATCTATCCTTGCCGACTGTGAGCCATGTCTATATATTTAGATAATTCACATATATTTATAGTCTATACATTCATTGTTCTCTATATATCTATACATGTTTTCAATACCCCCATCTCTATCATAAGTTTTTTGAGTATGGATACAGTTTTATCTTTTGTCTCTTTATTTCCCAGCAATACCAGAGTTACTGGCTCTTAACATGTGGTTCCCAAAACATTGCTTTATTGATGAACCTTCATTTGATTCAAGAATGAAGTGAGGTTAAAACAAGGGAAATGACTTGTCCGTAATCACTCAGAAATGCAGTGTTCAGGCAGAATTCAAATCCATCTCTCTTCCAGGATAAAATATCCTACTGTGTTAACTATGTCATGATAACTTGCAATAATATTTTCCAGGAATATAGGGTTATGGTTCCCAGATGATTAGGGAAGACTCACCCCCTTGTTCTATTACTGGGTATCCAGTAATGCTTAAAGGAAGGAAACATAGGATCAAGATTTAGAGTCTAAAAAGAAGTAGAGGACCAGTGTTTTGTTCTGCTTTTGGTCATGACTGACAGAGCATCTTTATCTCAGCTTGTTGGCAGGAGACATTGTAGCAGAGGCAAGAATGTGGGTACATAAATATATAGGTGTAGACGTAGATATATTCAGTAATAGTGCATACGTGTGTAGCATGTAGATAATATGACTCTAGTTATGCCAAGGTATAAGTATATAAACATGCTTTCACATATGTGTATCTTTGTGTTATAAATATTTTCTCTAGTCTAATGATGCCTATGGACTCTTCCTCTTAAAAGAATTTCTTAACAGTTGAAAGATATTGAAATTCCATTAGATATTAGTAAAATAAAGATAATTTCCTCTTCTCCAAGTTTACAGATCATGTAAAAACTACTTATGGACCTCAGTTAAGACTGCCTGGTCAAAATAGAAAATATGCATGTACGAATATGCATATTACATTATATGCATCTATGTCTATAATCCCATATGCTCATGTATGTGTATATTGCATTGTATATTTTGTAAATAATATATATATATATATATATAATTAGTGTATATACTTTTTCCTTATTAGAAGCTTAAAATCCCTGTCTCCTGCCACTCCAAGTCTTACCCCTTTAATAATCCCTAGTCAAGGGAAACCTGAGGTTCTTGGATCTCCATGAACTGCTTAGCCAATAGAATACCCAAGTTCATGTTTGGCAAAGATCTGTGAGTTAGAAAAGGGGCTAACCAACAAGGTGGCCCGAAGGGAATATTTGCTCCTTAAGTTGTGAGAAGCATCACTGATAAGTACTTATGGATAATCCGAAAGACCAGTGTATAGGAGATAATGGGTCACACCTGACAGTAATTCCACTAAGGCCTTTATATACAGGTTGATGTATAGAAAGAATCAAAGACTTTACCAAAGAAACGCCACTTATGAAACTTAATCTGGATTTGAAGACTTTGCAGAGTTCATCTCCTGAGTAGTCGGGATCTCCCCCACCCCAGAACCTGAAAGCAAATAGAAAACATTTTTTTGCTAGAACTTTGGGACTGGGAAAAGTAGGAGGGGAAATATAAATGTAAGAAAGGAACTGTCCTGCTCCTGCGTGTCTGATCAGGAGACTCCTGAGAAGGACAGGTATAGGCATCCGCAGAAGGACCAGGCCCATGTATCATCGGGGACTTGGAGAGAAAGGAAAGTTCTCCATCTGAGACCTTTCCTAGTAACTCTTGGTCATTCTCTGTGAGTTTAATCCTTTCTTTATCTATTAACACTGAATCCCTCAATCTGAACTGTGCGAAAACTGGCCAGTCTGGATAATGGGGAGTGGGAGCAGGTTCTGATTTCTGATCATTTCTTTTTCCCTTGGAGGAAAGGAGCAGCCCCAACCTTCAGACACTTTTTAATACATCCCCAACAGGGAGGGAGAGTTTTGGCTGGAGAACTTCAGGAGTCCTTATAATCCAAATCTTGTTTGCAGTCTTAGAGGTGGAGATTCTGGCTCAGGGTGAGGGGACCCCATAGCTCCCTGACTTTCTCTGGTCTCATCCTGCAGTAACAGAGCCACCCTTTCACAGAACTTGATCCTAAAGCACTTCTGTTGTGAATAGAGGATGAACTGAGGCCATAGCAAGCAACCATCCAGACACCTCCAATTAGTCCTCTTGTCTTTGAATCACTCACCTGGTGCGGCAGGGGGTGAAGACCTGATGCCACCCCTTACTTTCCTTTTCCCACTCAGACACTTAATGCCTTTCTAGAACAGTAAAGTCTTAATTCTATGCCTCATTGAAACATCATGACAAGAAGAAGGGGGAAAGGGGAAATGAAGCTAACTTTTTAAGAGCCAATGATGTGCCAGCACAGTATTAAATACCTGGGTAAGAATAACACCCGCTGAAGATTTTCTTTGTCAAGTCTGTTCACTGGGTGGCTCCCACCCATGACAGAAAAGAATGGTCCCTGAGGATTCTGTCTTTCATCCATCAGCAATGTCCTTTAGAGGCTGACAGTAATCTACATGGGACTGCTTTCTGAATGAGGAAATAGAAAAGGAAAATCCTAATCTCAATGGATCATTATGAGTGAAATAATGATCTTTCACTACCAATTGAGGTGATTTAAGTCATTACTTACTCTAGGTCCATGTGGCCCCTAGCAGCAGAGGGGTGGGGGGGGGGGAGGAGATTAACTCTTGAAGGTAAAGATGGGAGGAAATCTTGGGAAATCCCTGCTGCATTTCAGGGCATCATAGAAGAGTAGGGTGTCCTGGGGTTGGGACCAACCCCCATGATTGTGTTTCCCATGCCTGGGGCAGTGGCAATATGTTCATGACCACAACATGGGGAGAAGTGCAAATGGGAGTTTAGACTTTGTGGCATCAGGAAATTTATGTTTAGGGTACAGGATGGAGATCCCCTCGCTGATTATCGCCCTGCTTGGGCTGGTGGGGAGCAGCCTCATCCTGTGACTCTTGGGCTTCCTCATCAAGAGAAATCCCTTTTCTTTCTACATCCTAAAACTGACCGGTGCCTATACCCTCTTCCTTTACTATCATGCTGTTCTCCCTAGATAAATTTGTTGCCTATTTTTATTATTCTTTCCTATACTATGGAGTGATGTATCACAGAGTAATGTCCTCTACTGCAGGCCTGAGCCTCCTGGCTGTGATCAGCAGCACCAAGCACTGTGCCTCAGCCCTCTTCCCACTCTGGTACAGGTGTCACCACCCCAAGCACCTGTCTGCCGGGGTCTGCGCCGTGCTCTGGGCTCTGGCCTCCCTGATTGAGGTAGCACTTAATCATAGCAATACTGGCCATATCTGTAACAACATTCCTGTCATCATTTACCTGTGCCTGGTCCTCCTCACTTGTGTCCTGTGGTGTCCAACCTGATTCTGCTACTGAGGATCCAGTGTGGTTCCCAGCACTGGCAGCCCCCCAGGCTCTACCTGGTGGTCCTGCTCACCCTCCCTTTGTTCCTGCTCTGGGGCCTGCCCCTGGGGATCTCTGGTTTCATAGCCAACTTAGGCAGAATTTTCGTACCTTTGTGGGTCCCTTGCCTCCTGGCCTGTGTGAACAGCAGCGCAAACCCCTTTATTTACTTCTTCCTGAGCAGACAAAGGCATAAAAGAGAAAGCGAGTCCCTCAAGGTGTTCCTCCAGAGGACCCTGGGGGATGGGGCAAGGAACAGCCCATGCACCAAGCTCCAGAAGAACTCCTAAGGAGGCTAAGAACAAGATACTCAGACACAAGTGCCCTTAAGATGAGCCTCCTGTCCCAGACCCCACTGAAGCCCCCTGCCATCTTCCTGGCAGGAAAACCAGGATTCCCCCTTCTATCCTTTATGTTGTAAAGAAGTAAAGATAAGGACAAGACCTGAGATTCTAAAAGAGTGAGAAGACCAATGTTGTTTTCTGCTGTTCATTAGGATTGACCCATCGTCTTTATCTCTGCTTGACTGCAGGTGAGATTGCGATAGAGGCAAGTGCATTTGTGCAGGAAAACATGTAGTTAGTAATACACAAACACACACATAAGGAGATATATAAACAAACATGTGGATGTGCAGTGAGAATAATATTACTGTTTATTGCTGACCAGTGAGCATACACATGCTTTGATATGAACATACATGTGTATCTATTTGTTATAAGTCCAATGATAACTTATCAAGGCTAAAACTAGCCAATAAGTTACATACTCACTAATTTTGCCTTGAAGAAAAAATATTCAATAAGAATAATTAAAATATATAGTATTTGATTAGAGGCATATTAGTTCAAGCAGAACTATCAATTAATTCAGTAATTTATTTGCTAATACTCCAACCAGATCTTCGCCATCTCCATAGGTTCTGGTTCACATCCTTCCCTAAGTTCACCACAAAGAATCTTAATATGCAAGAACTTTCATTGATCTCTCCTAATGCCTCAAGGATATCAGAGCAATCAATGTTCAGAAATTATGTGGGACACTGGACCAATCAGGGAAAATTAATAGTTCTGGAATCCTAAACACATCTGGCAGCCTATTCCCAAACTCAACCTGGAGTAATCCCATAGACTTTACCCACACCTCTCCTTTGGTCTAACAGTTCTACCAAATGTGCCCTGTTAAAAAAAATGATGATAATGTTTGTCCTTTGTTACTGAGGAAGACTTCAGGGAGGCAATGATGTGACAAGCACATGAATTGGATTTGAATGAGTGAGTGCTGTGCTGAGTCACTAAAACCCACTTTCTCCTCCAGAGTCATCTGGGTCCAGTGGTCAGATATGAACCAGGATGACTGGAGATGACTCTGGATGCAAGGCAATCAGGGTTAAGTGACTTGCCAAAGGTCACACAGATAGAAAGTGTCCATTGTCTGAGGCAAGATTTGAATTCTTTTCCTCCTGACTCCTAGGCTAGTGCTCTATCCATTGTGCCTCCTATTAGGATTAACTTGGGAAGAAAGATACATTAAAGAAAGAATGCAGAATTTGAAATCTGGGAGTTTGTTTTTTGTTTTAATGCATACTATCCAAATGAATTTTAATATTTTTCTTTGGAAATCTGATCTATTTTAAACCATCATTCTAAGAAAGGGGTGTAGAGGCTTCATCAGACTGCCTAGCAAAGATCTTGTGTTATAAATAATAGGCAAAAACTCTGGGATTAAAGAATGCTGCTACACTAGAGAATCTTCCAGGAAATGGAGACAACATATACAAACTGGAAAGATAAGGGAATAATCAGGACAAACTCCTCTTAGGAAATAAATAGCTAGAGATGGATGGGAGGATCATAAATTAAATGAAGGAAGAGGTGTTAGAAGTTTGGGAAGTGACATTGATACCAGATGGGGAAGATGACTGAGAGACAGTACGCAGTGCTGATTGCTGCCCAGGAGGCTCAGATCCAAGCTATAAAAGAAAAATGTGAGACTGATAACAAATCTTTTTACTATGTCCCAAATTTTGGAACAAATAGATATGATGGATCTCCAAATCTGGCAACACATGAAGAAGTCAGCCCCAAGCAAGTTAAGGATATAGACAGAGAAAGGGTTTTTCTTGATGTAAAAATTCCGAAGCCATAGGACCAGTCCATTTGCTACCATCCCACAAAAGCTGATGTCCAAACAAATGCTCCGACTTCACAATCACCCAAAATAATGAAGAGAGATTCGTTAGTATTTCACTCAGACCTGTTTCCATCAACTGAGCCTTGGAGTATTTGGGTGAAAATCTATGTCAAGGTGGTTGGATCCATGATGGATAAACCTCCTGTGACCATATTGACATACTTGTGGATAAAACAGACTAGAAATGGTGCACTACGAATGTTGGAGGTGAGGCATAGATCAAGAATATTCTCATTTCCTTCTCCACCTCGTCACAATGAATTTAAGTAACTTAAAGAACATTTAGAGATGCGTCCTAAGGGATGGGGAAGAAACATCTGAGTAGTGGAAGACTGTTAGTCCAACCCCTTTCACTGTTCTACCCATAGACAAAGGTTCACGAGTGTTCTTCTACCACACACGTCCTGATCTAAGAAAGAATGGATGGAGGGACCCTTAACCCCCAGAGACTGACTCAACATCTCATGAACTTTCTAAAGAGGGTTCAAGGGTAGAATAAACTACAAGCAGCCTGAGAAGCTCCCTTCAGGGAAGCAGCCTCTTCCACAGTAGGAGAGTATGCTTGTGAAAAGCTACAGACTGTCTTGGACATGATCATCTACTCAGTTACCCCATAATTGTTCCAGTCTCATTAAACAAGTCATGCAACACAAAACTTATCCTTATTTCATAGAGTGGGCCAAGATTGGGGCAGAGATTCTGTAGTAATAATTCCAAATTCAATAGAGTTTTTCCCCATGAAAGAGAGTAAATGAGAAGCAAAGAAAAACAACCAAAAAAAGAAGTCCTTTATTTCAGTGTGGAGTGTTCTGTCCAATCAGATTTAGTTGGATTTCATCTTGCATTTTCCTTGTGTTCCTGGTGCCATATAGATACTAAGAAAGGGAAGGGTGGGGGAAGGGGGAAAGATGATAGAATTCAGAATGTCAGAAGAACATTTCCTTAGATAGTGTACATTGGAAAAGGATTTTTCCACAGACATCTTCAGTTGTCCAGAAAAGTCTTAGATCAGGTCAGACTTCCAATAGAGAAAAATCCTTTGATCGTTGCCTCTCTGGAGGTAGAGGTAACTTCTACAAGTCTTAAAAAGTATAAATGGAGAAGGGGAGGGGGACGTTAAGACAGAATGAGGCTCATGTGAAAGAGGTTTTGCTCTCATGCTCTCCCTGCTTTCAGTGAACCTGCTGATCCTCCCGAGGACCACAGGCTGCTTCTATCCCCCATGATTCCTTTAGAACTGATGCATGGTGCCAGAAGAATCAGGTACAACAATGCCTGGTGGTGAAAGCAAAGTCCTCCCACCTTACCTTACCCTCTCCATCTCCCGCCTAATATTCATTTGGTAGAAAGAAGATTTGTCCAGAACTGACTGACCTGGAGAAACTGATCTTGTCCTCAGGCATCCTGGATTAAATCCTGCATGTAGAGTCAGGAAAACCTAACCTGGGGCAAAGGTCAGCTCAAACATAGATATTTGTGATCTCTGGGCAAGTGACTTTGCTTCTTTGTTCAATTTCTTCACCCTTTAAATATGAGTAACAGTAACTCCTAATTAATCCTTTCCCTCCAACCTCCCCAAATCAAATCTAATGATTCCCCCTTCATCTCTTTGTAGATGTCTATAATATTGTTATTAACCCCACTGGGTAGGAGCTTGAATAGTTTTCAAAGAGTGGAGATGCTTGGGGAAGGCAGGAGATCTTTCTAGGAACTGAGTTTTTTGGGGGCAGATTAACTCCCTGCAACCTCTTAGTCAATATTCTGAATATACGGGGAGGCTAGGTGGCATGGTGAATAGAGTACTGGCCCTGGAGTCAGGAGGACTTGAGTTCAAATCCACTTCAGACACTTAATAATTACCTAGCTGTGTGGTCTTAAGCAAGCCACTTAACCCCACTGCCTAAAAAAAAATTCTGAATGTAATGGGGCTTTGCTGTGTCCTGGGGAGACTAAAGAGACCTCAGTTTTATGTCATTTCATTTTCCTACAGAGCACTTTTTTCCATTGCCAAAAAAATTGTTTGCCTTCTAAGGTATACAAAATTTCCTCTCATGGGCTTAATGGATCTGGAGTTAGGATTGCTAGAGGTCAAATCCACTCTCAGCCCCCTCCTAGCTGGAAATGCTTGGCAAATTAGCCTCAGTTTTCTCAACTATAAAATGGGGACAATAACACTTTTAGATATTGTGAGGATGAAATGACACAATATTTGTAAAGTGTTTAGCACAGTGATATCCTCATCATTATTGTGGTCACCTGGACTCAAAATGACTTTGGGGTCCTCACTCACATCTTATATTATCACTCACAGTTATATTATCACGTGATTATTTCCTTCAACCCTATAATCCCATTCCTTTCCTCACACAGCTGCCCCTACGTTTGAGATACTGCAGTAACCTTCTGATTAGTCTTCCTCCATCCAAATGTCATCATGAGCTTCTTAAGGCAAAAAGCAGCTCATGTTACATCCTCCCCTTGCCCCTCACTCAGTAAACTGCAGTGGCTCCCTATTACCCTGAAAATCTTCCATTTGATTTTTGAAAGTCTTCCCAAATTGACCTCCTAAAAGTTACTCTGATCAACTTTTTCTTCTTTATTCCATCTCCTATAGACTTAGTACCTGTGCTCCTCCAAGTCTGGAATTCTCTCTCCTACCCTCTGCCTCCCAATTTCCTCTGCTTGCTCCAAACCATTTTTTTTTTCCGATCCAAATTCTTTATTTTTCAAAGGAAGAAATTTAGGCATAGAATATATGAGTGAATCCTACAGGAACATACAGGTTTCAGAGGATAAAAGGTTATATTCAAACTGTTCCTAAGTTGATTTATTTTTAGGTGACATCCTAATCAAACTAACAAAGGGTTGTTGTATAGTGCCATTGAAATACTAATGCATGCAAAATGTCAAATTAATTAAAACAGAGGAGACTACAGTAACATATCACAAAGATTATAAATCTCATACATATCATAGAAAACATAGGAGAAATAAGTCTTTTCTTAATTTTATAACAACATCTTTTAAACCTAGTTATACTTGCATAAAACAAAAATAAACTTGAGAACTTTTTTTTTGTTTTTTAGGTTTTTGCAAGGCAAACAGGGTTAAGTGACTTGCCCAAGGCCACACAGCTAGGTCATTATTAAATGTCTGAGGTCGGATTTGAACTCAGGCCCTCCTGACTCCAGGGCCGGTGCTCTATCCACTGCACCACCTAGCCACTCCTTGAGAACTTTTTCAATAAGATCAGAGGTAAAACAAGGAGGTGACTATCACCACTACTGCTACTACTACTACTACTACCACTACTACTACTATAAAGACAATTATATATAGAATTATATAAAAAAATTAAACAAATAAGCAAAATAATTGCATTATACTGGTGATATTGTGGCTTTCAAAGAGAATTCTGGAGATTCAACTAAAATTCATTAAAAATTAATTATAGGCAAAAAATTTTTATAGATTATAAAATAAATCTACATAAATCATAAACATTTCTGCATGTGACCATTTTTATTAAAACTATACAAAGCAATTTAAAGATGATTTCTATATATGATCACTATAGAATTATGTCATACTTGAGAATGTACCTTCCAAGATATAAAAAGGAAATATATGGATATAATTAATATATACTATTTACATAAATTAAAATGTGACTGAGAAAAAATAACTGCTAATGTGTAGTCTGAAGTAATATAATAAATATAATGACTCCCAAAATTAATTTACTAATTGTATGCCATACCAATCAACATTTTGAAGGATCACTTTATATTGCTGTTAAAATATTTGGGTGGCTGATATGTGTCTAGAGTATGGTGTATCTAATTTCTATTTTGTGAATAGAACATTGGACTTGGAGTTAGGAACACCAGAATTCAACAGTCCCAAATGATTACAAGCTGTGTGACCTTGAAAAAGTAACTTAACCTGTTTGTCACTGGAAAAGAAAATGGCAAACCATTTCAGTATCTATGCCAAGAAAATCCCATGAACAGAGGTCCATGGTGTCATAAAGAGCTGGACAGGACTAAAATGACTGAGCAACAATAGCAAAACTATAAATTATTAATTAAATTCAATTATAGTCACAACATATCAAGAATCCTAAGGACTGACCAAAAAAATTGAATAAACCTAACCTGTTAACTCTCAAGATATATCATGCAGCAGCATTCATCTAAATAGTTTGGGGGGAGGGGATGATAAAAATATATTAGATTAAGTGATTTGGAGATGGAAATAACTACAGTAGCTACTATTTGATAATACAGAAGCTCCCAAGTGTTGAGACAAGAAATCGCTATTTGACAAAAATTTTCAGCTCAACTTGGCAAGGAGTCTGAGAGAAACCAGATATAGATCATCACTTCAGAGTGTACCATGAGCCAAGCACCAAATGGACACAGAGATGAAGGGATTTATGGATACCAAATGGAATATGATATGAAAAGCTATTAAACTGAGCATAAGGAGGCAGCTAGAGGGTGTAATGGATAGAGTACTGACCCTGGAGTCAAGAGGACCTGAGTTCAAATTTGACCTCAGTCATTTAATAATGACCAAGCTGGGTGACCTTTGACAAGTCATTTAATCACTTTGCTTTGCAAAAACAAAAACAAAAAAAAATTATGGCAGTTAGATTGTGGTGGTAAACAACTGGAATTTACAGTGTGTTTATCAATTGGGAATGGCTTGAGAAACTGCTGTTTTAGCTGGGTGGCGCTGAAGATTGCAACTAGGTGGCACAGTGGATAAAGTACCAGACATGGAATCAGAAAGTCCCAAAGTCAAATGCACCTCACACACTTACTAGCTATATGACCTTGGAAATGTCACTTTTTTTTTGCTTTAATTTCCTCATCTCTAAAATGAGTTAGAAAAGGGAATAACAATGCACCACAGTGTCTTTTACCCAGAAAATCCTACAGAGGTCAGGAAGGGTTGGACATAACTGAAAAATGACTGAACAATATCAAATAAATTGTGCTATACAAAATAAAGTAATTCTACTGGGCTGCAATAAATGCCAGAGAATGTTGAAAAGAAGAATTGAAGGCTTTCATAAGCTGCTATAAAGTGATGTGAGAAAAATAAAGAAAGCGATTTATAAAACAATAAAAACATTATAAAGAGAAAACATTCTAAACCTTAAAAAGTTCCATCACAATAATGACTAATCGGATAGATTCCACAGGATTTAGCATAAAACATGACAGAGATCACCAAATTCACAAGGCAGTATTATCCAAGGAGAAATTCCTCAAAATCTACCTTTTTCCTTCTCCAGTTTATTTTCTATATAAGGAAACTGAGGCAGAATTAAATGACTTTCCCACGTTCACACAGCTAGTAAGTATCTGAGGCCAGATTTGGCCTCCTAAAAACGAGTCTTCCTGATTTCAAGCCTGGTAGCTACTTCCATGTCCACAATTATTACCGTAGGGTTACAATAATAATGATTAGACCATCAGGAGCATCAAGATGTACACTTTAATACTGATTAATATATGTGTAATGAATTTAAAAGTAATAACAGTTTCTAGCAATCTTTTTTTTACACACAGATCTGATTCTGGGAAGCCAATAAAAACAATGTAACAGAGGTCATCCATCCATTCATCATCACAGGTCTTGCCCTGACTGTGTTAAGTGAACGCTATCAGTATAACTTATACCATACCCCTGAAACGATACAGTCAACCCAACCATTCCTACAAAACTCCTACTGGATGGTCACAAATGATGTATTGTTCTACATGGTGGGCTTGGTCTGGGAAGATCACCCAAGTCCCAAATCTGATGGTTTTATGAATCACCTTTCTACATATGATCCAGTAAGGTGGAGCTCCAAAGAATGGCATAATCCTATAATTTGCAAATCAGTTCCATACAAAGAAAGTAAGTAATAAACCACTCTGCTCTACTGGTACTCTGTCTCTGACCTGCTTTGTCATGTTCAGGATACAGACAACTCCATAAAAATTCAGTTAATAAGAGATGGTTTAGCCTTACTGTATTGTCATATAGTTATGATTGCTCTGCCCAATACTCCTAAATGGCCAAGCCTCCCCCTGTATCGAGACCATCCCCAGTAAGCCTATTTTCTATACTAATAGTCCACAGGGCATGGACAGTTCTAGAAAAGACAGTGAGAAGAATGACATTGCACAAAATTCTCCTCCCTTTAATCCACATATTGTGCCTACTGAGTCATTATTCATTTGATGTTACAGTCTTCCTCCAGGTCAAAGGACAGTCAATCAGGTATACCTCAAAATCTCAAGTGAGGTGATCTGAAAAGAGGGAAATGGTCTGTCTCTAATATTAATTTCATTGCCCCCCAAAGATTTTGTCTCTCTTCACCCAGAAAACTTGGAATCATGTGTGCTCTCTGGAAGCTCCAAGAAAAGATCACCCTCTCAGACTCTTACCCATTCCACCCATCATGTAATCACAAAGCACCAAGTAAATCACATCAATAAGGAGACTTTTGTGCAAATGTCAAGGATGGAATCTTGGATAATACACATTCAAAAAAAAAAAGGAAGTTCAACATATCTACCCCACACATCAGTAGAGCTGCATAATCTTTATAATGACCCAGGCCCAGATTCCCCATTTGCAATAAATAGAAGCGCATTTTTCCATGAATTTCCACAGTCCATCTCAATGTTTACAATTACAGAAAATTCAGCTGTTGTTTTGCTTTCCGAGTATATAGATATGGTGACTGTATCGATTCTTTTCCTGGTTCTACATACTTTGATATTCTTCTACTTTTCTCTGTTCTCCTACTTACTAAAAACTTCCATTTCTTAATTTTTAATGAGTCAGTAGTGTTTATTAGGGAAAGATACATCTTAACTAAGGGATAAAAATGATGATAAAATCGACAAGATCCCTTCGATGACATGGAATTTAAGCAAAACACAAGTCCCATAATAGGCTCTTAATAAATGTCTAGTGACTGAACTCAAGGAAACCATGAGAAAACTTATATGGGTCAAAAAGAAGTAAGAAACTGAATACTGTGTTTTTACAACTGATGAGAGAATAGGAAATTAACTTCCTGCTCTTTTTTTTCCCATATGTTGTGGGTGTTGCTAGTCATCCTTTATCAGTCATGTCTAATTCTTTGTGACCTTATTTGGGTTTCTATTGCCAAAATATTGATAAGGGTTACATTTTCTTCTTTAGCTTAATAGATAATAAATAATAGATAATAAAATTGAAGCAAACAGGGCTGGATGACTTAGACAGGGTACTCAACTCATAAGTGTGTGAGGTCATATTGGAACTAAGGAAGATAAGCCTTTCTGACTCCAGGCTCAGCATTCTGTCCATTGTACCACCTAAGCATTGAGCAGTTTAGTTGCATTTTTTTCTCTTTCATTTACTATGACTGTCTTGATGATTAGGGGAAGGGAAGAGATACTTTCACAAATAAAGATGATGAAGAAAAAACAGAATGGTGACTGAATAAAATGAAAATGAAATAAACAATCAATAATATAGGAAAAATAAAAATCATACATTTCAAATACATTTTGAATCATTACAAAAATATAAAGGGAGGTGAAGAGAGGGAAAAGAGGGGAAGGAATGACATGACATGCACATTAGGCTGATTAAAGTGAGGGGAATGTTGTACGAAGTCATCCTTCCTCCTGACTCTCCTTGACTTGGTATGATAGCATAAGAAACAGAAATTTTGATGTAGGTCTGGAAAAGAAGGAAAGGGAAGAAAAGAGAAGGAAAAGAAAATACAAAAAATGCCTCAGGATTCCCATCTGTAAAATGAATGATTTGAATTTGAAGGCCTCTTAGGTCCTCTTCAGCTCTAAATTTACATACCTGTTATGCCCGGGAAAATGACTTATACAAGCTCCTTTGCCAAGTAAGGATCTCAGACAAAGCTGGAGGTCAGGAAAAATGATTGGTGACTTAGTTATACTTGTTTTATGGCAGAGATGACTGATAAAATGTGGTCTAGAAAAAGAGAACCTTAGCCTGAGGCGCCACAAGGCATCAGAGGAAGAGGGCAGGATGGACAGAGCCAGCAGAGATGGTGAAATAAATGCCCTGAGCAAATATCACTTAAGAAACCCTGGAGTCTGACTGGCTAGTGATGTTGCATAAGAAATTACAAAATTGTGCAGACTTCTAATAAAGCTTGCTCTGGTCTCAAATCTCATCAAAGTGCCCTGAAGACAAATCTATAGTCAGAGGACAGAACACTATCTCCAGAGCAATCACCTCAGAGATGTCAGTTTTGGTTATTCTTGGCTCTATGTCTTTATCTTTGGCATTTTGAAATATAGGTTTCAAAGCAATAACTCCATTTTCATAGTAACTACTAAGTCATGTTGGATTCTGGCTGTGGCTCTTTGACATTGGAATGCTTTCTGACTGTTTGAAGCTTTTTTTCCCCTTTGACGTGATATCTCTGGGTTCTTTTCTGTAATATTCCTGTGAGATTTTATTTAGAAGTTTCTTTCAGGAGTTGATCAGTGAAATAATTTTATGGTCACTTTACATTTTTGTTCTAAGACATCTGGAACAATGATATCTTTTAATAATGTTTCTTGTTGTCTTAAAGAATTATTGAAATTTATTTGATCCATTTAAATTTTTAAGAAGCTTGTTCTTTGAAGAAAATTCTTTTCCTCTCATACCAAACCGATAATTTTCTTTTCAATTGTTTCTTCCATTGCTCTTCTTTTTCCATTTATTTATTTATCTATTCATTCATTCATTAAGTCATTTATTTATTTATCCATTTATTTATTCTTATTTTGTGCAAATGATGTTTTTATACATTACTAAAATATTCTTGTTTAAGAGTAAACATAATACTCCCTCCCCCCAAAAAATGTAGACCCGCATGAGCAATAAAGTAAAGGAGAGAGAGAAAATTAAAATTAAAATTAATAATAATAGTAGTAGTAGTAGTAGTAGTAGTAGTAGTAGTAGTAGTAGTAGGTGTGGCCAGGTGCACAGTTTTTCTTTCTGTTACAAAAATATTGTAACCTTAAAAAACACTCTTGATTGATATCTTCCAGAAATTCTAGCTGAACTTGTCTCCAAGCTGCTTTTTTTTTTTTTACTTTCTTGAGACATTGTTTGTAGAAGTTTTGGAATCATTCTCTTCTGCCTTTGTTCCTTGAAATATCCAAACACCACAATTGATTTTTATAGTGGGATTCAATTGTTTTCATCATTCTTTCAGATGATTTCCTGACTTTGTACTTGAATTTAATGTTGGACTAAGTCCACTTGTATTTTTCCAGTCCTTTTTCTGGATGAAAAGAATGTGTTTCTTCATATGTCTTTTATAGTTTATTTGCCTATTTATTGAATTCGAAATAGCTAATTCACTCAAACTTGCTGCATACAATTTCTCTGGTTCTGCCCATTTTGTTATTCCTTATTTCATGCAAGTCTTTCAAAGATGGTTTTTCTAAAATCATTGAGTTGATCACTTCTTATAAAACAGTTGTATTCCATCACAATTCTATTCCATGGCTTGTTTAGTCATTCCTCAACTAATGAGCATCCCTACAATTTTCAGTTCTCTGCTAGCACGGAGATATTTAAACATTTTAGAACATGCAGAGTTTTTTCCAAACAGACCAAGTAGTGGTGTGACTGAGTCAAAGAATAGAGGGAGTTTGGTAAGGCATTCTGTTAAAGCAAAGTGTCTTCATTTTAGGTCCTGGGGAAGAATAGAGTGGCATCCATCCCTTTGTGTCACAAGGATACCTTCTAGAACTACCTATCAAGACAGTTAGATGGGAAAGTAGATAGTGCACTGGACCTAAAGTCAGAAAAACCTGAATTCATAGCCAGTCTCAGATCCTAGTTAGGTAACTTGAGGCAAGTCACTTAAACACTTTCAACCTCAATTGACTCAACTATAAAATAATGATATTAATAGCTCCTACTTCATAGGTTTATGTTGGGGTTAAAACAGAATAATATTTGTAAGATCTCTAGTGGCTGATATATATATATAGTAAGCACTAGATCAATATTTACTCTCTCCCTCCCCCCATAGGTGTAGAAATATATTCATTAAATGTATGAAATATTTCAAACTCTCCATAGGTGGGGAGAAAGAGAGAAATACATAGATAAATATATAGATATACACAAATATGCATGTATGCATATATCCTTATATATATATGTATATAGCTTATATATGAATACAACTCAATACATGTGGAAGAGTTTTTTTTAATCAATGCTATTTCCCTTCTCACATTAAATTATTGATCTTTAATGTCCATCCTGGGTGAAAGATAAGAAAATAACATGGAGGGAGAGAAGGGGGACAAGAAAATAAACATGCATTAACAACTGCTATTTGCTACCTTCTGTGTTAAACACTTTATAAATTTTCTCTCATTTGATGCTCAGAATAATCTGGGAAGTAAATGATGTTATAATCACCATTTCACAGTTGAAGAAACTGAGATAGAGTTTAAATAACTTGTTCTAGATCAGCCAGGAGTGATTTGAGGCTGGATTTGAACTCAGGCAGGTCTTCCTGAATCCAAGCCTAAAGGTTGACCCACACCAGCAGTGTGACTTAACCAATTCAGTGTCAAAACCTCTCACTTAGTCCTCTTGTCCAAAGAAAAGAGGCATTAAAATAAATCTCTGTCCTCCATAAATAAATATTATGAGTCACCTGAGAATGGAAAGGTGAGTAGAAAGTCTCCCCCAATAAAAATAAATTGATATAATTGTGAGGAGAGAAAACTCTCAAGGAAATTGTTCCTTTGGTGTCTGCCATTCCTGAGGCAACAAGTATCAGGCCTGAATTTAGAATGACCAGACTCTGGCGCCATGTTGGACTCTTCGTTCTCAGTTACTCCACATATTTAAACTATTTCCAAGGCTAGTTGATTTTACGTCCATGATGTCACTAATTTACATAAAATCTCTCCCCTCAAGCAGTCATATTCATGTCAGACTCTCAGCACACAGATTTGTTTTGCTACAAGACAAATCTCTGTTCATAAATCTCTAACTTCAATCAACTCCAATGGCTCCCTCTCATGAGCAGGAGCCAGCATGAATGTCCCCATTGGGGATGAACAGCCTTTCCTAACTGATCCAGAAGATACTTTGCAGCCTTACCAATCACCCTCGTCTATACTCACAGCAGCACAGCCAGAACTGCTACTTGTTGGTTCTCATCCTATCTAGCACTCTCATCTGTGCATTGATGGTGGATGTCCCCGGTGCACCCTCTCTCCAGCTCCATCCCTTACAATCCCTCGTGTCCTTCAAAGCTCAGCTCAAACAAACCTTGACTCCATGACATCCTCCACTTCCTACTGTCTTCCACTCCCATTTATCATTTACCTATTTCAACATGAGATCCCACTAAATGGTCACCCTCAAACTAGTCCTGTGTTGTGGACTGTGTGCAAAATATTGAAAGAGAGATCTGTTCTCAGTGGATGAGAGGACATTATCCCTAATGTTTCACACCAACCTAGAGGGACTGATCTGAGGTGATTGGAAACAACTCAGTAGAAACCCTCCAAGAGCATGGTTAAAGGTGGAGACTCAATGCCCCCCTCAGATCCTTCTAACTATGAACTGGCATGAAAGTTTGGTCCTTCGTGTCCCTTGAATTCCAAGGCTTGAAGCTTTAGAGATTTCAAGGGAAGACTTCCCCTTGGGGAGAGAATTATACCTCCTGATTTGAGCTGAGATTGATCTCTCTCTGAATCAAAGAGGCCACTTACTCTAGGCTAATCTTTGGTATATTCTCATCTGCAATTCTGTTGGCTTTTGTTTAGACAAATGACTTAACTGCTATCTAATATTTCTATTGGTCTTTGTATGTGCAGATAGTGTCAGGAAGGCCCATCTCTTGCTCTCTTCAGATGTGGACTTGACCTCAGAATATTTCTTTCCATCTGTGAGTCATGTCTATATGATAACACAACTCACACATATTTATGACCTATATATGAATCATTCTAAACATACCTGTATGTGTATGTGTGTGTTTTCACTCCCCCCCAACTCTAAGTTCTTTGAGCGTAGATGCAGTTTAATATTTTGTCTCTTTATCCTTAGCAATTACCAGAGCTCCTGGCTCTTAGTAGATGCTTCACAAAGTATTTCTAAATTGATGGACCTTTGTGACCAAAGAATAAAGTGAGGGTAAAACAAGGAAAGTGACTTGTCTAGAGTCATCCAGAAGTACAGTGTGAGGATAGGATTCAAACCCAAATCTCTTCTGGGATCAAACACACTACTCTATTAATTATATCATGATGTACCTTATAAGTGTATTTCCCCAGAATATAGTGTTTTGGATCTGAAATGACTGGGAAACAGACATCGCATCTCTCACTGAGATCCCCACCTAAAGATGGTGGTGTATAGGAAGAGAAGATAAGAACAAGACCTGAGACCTTGAAGAGAGGGAGGGGACCAGTTTCTGCTGATGGTTATGATTGATAGGCATCATTATTGCTTCTTTACTGTAGGAGAGATTGTGACAGAGACAAGAACATGAATACATGCATTCATTAATTCATATTTGTAGATGTATGTAAAGCACAAATATAAATAATTGCTATGTTTGGACCTATGTATGTGCAGAAACATGCTTTCCCATAAATATACATATGTATCTTTGCTTATAAATAGTTTCTGTTGCCTAATGATGCCTATGAACTCTTTCTCTTGAGAAGAATTTCTTTTTTTTTTTTAGGTTTTTTGCAAGGCAAATGGGGTTAACTGGCTTGCCCAAGGCCACACAGTTAGGTAATTATTAAGTGTCTGAGACTGGATTTGAACCCAGGTACTCCTGACTCCGAGGCTGGTGCTTTATCTACTACGCCACCTAGCCGCCCCTAAGAATTTCTTAATAGTTGAAGGAAATACCGAAATTCAGTTAGTGAGAATAAAAATAACGTCACACCCTCTGAGTTCACAGAACATGCAGAAACTCTTCATGAACCCCTGGTTTAGAGTGCCTGACTATCATAGAAATACTTACATGTAAGTGGTTATGAATATGTGCATGATACTGCATACATACATACATTTCTATATGTTCAAATTTGTATATATTTATGAAATAATAAATATATACATTTATATATGTATATAGATAAACTTCCTTTTTTGCCTTAGACTACTGCAGTCCAACCTTCACTCCTATACCCATCTATAGTCTAGAGAAATCTGAAGTTCTTGGATCTCCACAGAGATTCTCTAGGAGAATATCTAATTTCACATTCAGAAAAGTTCTCTCAGAATGAAAAGGGAGCTGATGAATCAGGTTGCTCAAAGGAGATGTTTCTGCTTTAAGTACAAGGAAACATGACTGATAGATAATGCAAGGATGATAGAAAAGATCAGTGAATTGGGGATAATGGGTTTCGCCTCTCAGCAGTTTCTCTAATGTCTTGGCTTACAGTATTTAGGGAGATCAGAGAAACATCATTTGTGAACCATTAGCTGGACATGAAGACTTTAGGGAGTTCATAATCTGAGCTCAGTATTCAGCACATCTCCATCCTTGGTGCCTAAAATCAAATAGAAAATCTATTTTGCTAGACCTATGTGATTGAGAGAAAGGGGAGGGGAATAGAAGGGTAAGAGAGAAACTGTCCTCATCCTGATCCTGTCCCATCCCTCATGTTCCAGTGTCTGATCAGGAGATCCAGGAGGAGGAGAAGGGAAGCTCTTAATCTGGGATATTGCCCTGTAATATTTGGTGATCCCTGAAGATCTTAAAGATCACTGTGAGTTTAATCCTTTCTTTAGACCCCTCATTGGGCTCAACTGGAAGAAATGGCATTAGACACAGAACTGTCTGCTGCTGTGTTCTGATGGTTTCTTTTTACCATGGAGACAGGAGTAGGCATCAGACACTTTTTAATATAACCCCAGCAGAGAGGCAGAGTTTTGGTTGGAAAGCTCCAGAAGACCCTTCAACCCAAATGTATGAAAATGCTTTTTGCCAGTCCTCTAGACCCAGGTTCTGGTTCAGGGTGAGGGGACCCCATAGCTCCTTGAATTTCTCCTATTCTCAGTTTTCAGTAACAAATCCATCCTTTCAGAGCCATTTGTCCCTAAAGCACATCATGTGTCAGTAAAGAGAAGGTGAAGCCACAGCAATCGATAATCCAGACACCTGCAGCTAACCCTGGTCTGTGCTGATCAGGTACCTGGTTTGGCAGGAGGGAAGAACATGGAGATGTTTCCTCCTCCCCTCTGCCCACTGGCTAGAGAATATCAGCTACCTCAGATTACGGTCTGTTTTATTCTTTTTGAATTCCTAGCACCAAGCCTAGAAGTGAAAATTATTCTGGGTCCAGAATCTGAAAACTGCAAGTGTTGAGCAAGTGTTAGTTGATCTAAGTTTATTCTTCATAGAAAAAGCAATCAAGAGATAATTGCATGGGGCAGCTGGGTGGCACAGTGTAGAGCAGCTACCCTGGAGTCAGGAGGACCTGAAATCAAATCCAGCCTCAGACCCTCACTAATTAGCTACTTTGTGACCTTGGGCAAGTCACTTAATCCCATTGCCTTGCAAAAAAAAAGATAATTGCATTTCCTTCCCACTTTTTCATAGGTGAGTAACTATGGACATAGAATATTGTGTGTATACTGTTGGACTTAATTCATATGATGGTTAATTGTGTTGAAATATATTTTTTCTTCTTTATTCATTCTTTGACTTTAAAAAATGACTGATTATAGAAAAATAAAATGATATAAAAGGACAATTTATTGATAAAAGTTTTAAAATAAAAAATGAATGAATGATTTTGTGAACTCATAAAAGTATAAAATGAAGAAATAAATGCATGCATACATACATTAAATGAATGAACAAATGTCTGTTGCATTGAATTAAGCATTTGGCCCACTCTTAGGCTTTTCTACATGGATTATAGAAGGAATCCAAACCCCCTCAAAAAACAAAACAAAACACGGAAAGAGTAGAAAAGAGAGGAAAATGTGGAGTAAATTAGAGTGGAGTCAAAGAAGAAAGGTAAGACAAGTTTATCCCTAATCTTCTCCAGAAACTTCGTTTCTACACCTCATAATTATATCATGACAAGAGAAAGGGGAAAGAGGAAAGTGAAACAGGTTTTTTTTTGTCTACTGTATACCAGTCACAGTGTTAAAAAACTGGGTAAGAGAAACCTATATAAAATTCTCTTTATATAGTCTTCTAGCTTTCTGGGATCTGACCCATAATCAAAAAACGAACCTAGAAGGTTTGGGCAATCTTATCCATCAACAATGTCCTTCAGAGACTGAATAAAAAACCTAGGGGGTAGTGGTTTCTGAATGAGGAAATAGGAAGGGAAAACCTTAAGCCTAATTGAATAATTGGTTATTAGTAGGAATGAAATATACTCTCTCACTAGCAAGTGCCTGAAACTAGATTTAAGTCATTTCTTACTCTTAAGTCCATACCTCTGTGCACTGTGTCACCCCCTGGTTGCACCCTCTAGAGGACTGGGAAAGATAAGGCTCTATTTAACCCCTAGAAGGTAAAGATGGGTATAAATGTCTAGAGACATCACTAATACCCTTCCGTGTCTTTATGTTTGCAGGACATCTGAAAGGAGCAAGGTCTCAAGACCAGGATCACCCACCATGGCTGTGTCCCCCACACCTGAGCAGCAGGAATATGTTCATGAAAACATAAGTAAAAATGATACGTTTGCTCTTATTGTTCATCAAGATTTTTATTTAAATAACTGGCTGTCGATCATCTCTCTGCTCATCACCCTGGCTGGGTTGGTGGGGAACAGCCTGGTCCTGTGGTTCCTGGGCTTCCGCATGGCAAGGAATCTCTTCTCCGTCTACATCCTCAACCTGGCTGGGGCTGACGCCCTCCTCCTTTGCTACCAATTGATATTCAACATCGTGTCACTATTTGGACTATTTAAGAATTATGTCACAATCTTGGTAGTTTACTGCATCAAACATATGTCCTATACTGTGAGTCTGAGTCTCCTGGCAGGGATCAGCACTGAGCGCTATCTGTGCTCTTCCCCATTTGGTACCGATGTCACCCACTCAGGCATACATCGGCTGTGGTGTGTGCTGTCCTCTGGGCTCTGTCTGGCCTGTTCTATCTAGTATTTTTGGTTCTTTGTGCTCTTTGGAAGAAGGACAGTTTTTGCAACCACACTCCTGTCCTCCTTTTCGTGTTGTTCCTTCTCCTCACTTTTACCCTGTGCCTGTCCAGCCTGACCCTTCTGTTGAGGGTTCAGTGCACCTCCCAGTGCCAACAGCCCCCCAGGCTCTACCTACTGGTGCTGCTCAACGTCCTTGTCTTCCTGTTCTGTGGCCTGCCCCTGGGGATCATACATTTCATAAGATACTATAACAAACATTACATAAGTCATTGACTCCCTTGGCTCTTCTCTTAAATTGTTTAGTTTATCAGCATATAATTAAGCAAATTAATTTCTTGTAATTGATTTAATCTCATCTCCATTAGTGGTAGATTCACAGTCTTCATTTTAATACTAGTGACTTGTTTTTCTTCTCTGTTTAAATAAAATTAGCCTATTGTTTAACTATTTTATTTCGTTTTATTTTTGTAAACGCAATTCCTACTTTTATTTATTAATTCAATAGACTTTTTACAAACAATTTTATAAATCTCATCTTTAATTTTTTATGGTTTCTAATTTTAGTGTTTAATTAGAAATTTTTAGTCTGTCCTTTTTCTAGTGTTTTTTTCCCCTATATATATAAAAAAGGTCCTGCCTAATTCATTGATCTGCTCTTTCTCTATTTCATTGATGTAAGCATGTATTCTGATGCCAGGAGAGTGGAAGAGGATTCCATTCTTTTCTCCATTTCTCTCCATTTCTTCTTCTATTCTTCTCCATCCCTTTTTCTCCAGTTCTTTTCTCAGAAAAAAAAATTTCCCTACTCAGTATTTTTAACCTCAAAAGTTGAAGAATCTGTGCTTCTGTAAAATGCTGAAGAAAATCGAACTATAATTCATAACAAGTATGAGCTATTTGTGAATTTGGTTTCCCTCACTCTTCTCCCTCTGCTTGTTCCTTTTCTCCTAAGAGCCCACAGCTTTACATTTTTATTGATATTTTAAACTTTTTTTTAACCTCATGAGATAATGGGAAAGATTTTTTTTTCTTTCAAAGGTAATTCATTTTGAAATGTACTTATTTTTAAAAATTGGTATATGTACTGTGAGCAATGGGAATTTTGCTAGGAGTAAGGCTTTTTTTAAGTTTCTGGGTCTAATAACATTTACTAAAATTCTATCAGGAAATATCCAAAGAAAATCTAGTGTTTTGCATAAGTGTTAAAAAGGGGATATCTCTAAAAAAGGTAGGAATGGGTCTAAAGTCAATAGTAAGTGTTAGTGCAACTAAAGACAAACAGTAATAAATCTGGACAGCTGCTGCGTTTTGCTGACCAGTCTAATTGACTTGATCTCAAAGGAATTAAAACTAGAGATGTCTAATTTGTAATCTGTTGTTTGTAAAGTTTATGCTTTTCCCTTTTCCTTGCTCCCATAAGCTTCCCTCTCCTCCAATCTCCCCTCTTGCTCCTGCTCTCCTGATGAGGTCACTTCCCTCACTTCTTTGACCTCCCCTTCTCCATCTTTCCAAGTTCAGTCACACTAAGGGGCATGAGTTTTGAATCTACTTAATTTGGAAAAGAATGTGTTGATTAGGCAGGCAAGCATTTTTGTAATATGCTATGGATTGTTCAGGGTAGCCAGAAACTCCACTCCTGTTGCATGTCTCCTAAAAGATTTGCAGCCACTATAAATTTCAATGGATTTTTCCAAAAGACTTGACTCACAAACTTATTTCTGTATTGGGACTTAGAATAGATAATGCAAGTGTCTTCTTTTGGAAAAATGAGAGCATTAGAGCCCTTTGACCTACTGTAGAATACCTAAATTTTGTGGCATGGAGATTAATGAAGCAAATCCTCTTGTCTTGGGGAAAATAGAGACTGTGGAAAAAAATGGGAATAAGGAAAGTTAGAGTAATGAAGATCTGCATTTCAACTGAGTTGCTTCCTCATTAGCCCTTCAAGTACAACTTCCACATAGCTCCGCTGAGTTAGGAAGGGCTCTTAACTATCGTCTCCTTTCTTCTATGAAACTCCGAGTCTAAATGCCTCAAAATACATTAAAATATATTAACATCCTGTCATCAACCATTACATCTTCTATCAAGTGAGATGGGGAGCGGGAAGGTGGGAGAAATCCTGAATATGTGAAATGTCAAGGAAAGCAGGAAAAGTTTCATTTCTCTGCTAATACTTGATGTTGATTTCACTGCTATCCCTCGGTTTTCCTCTTCTCCACGGCCACAATTACTTCCAATACTAATGATATTTCAAGATGCAAAGTCATTCACCACCCTTGTCACCCTCCTGAGTGACTGTGACAAAGCTTTCTCACATGCTAAATACCTAACATAGGAAAGACCGAACAATTCTCTATTGCTTATACTTATTGCTTTATAATTAATTATTTCTTACATGCAAATATGATTTTCAACATTGATCCTTTTACAGCTTTTCAGTTCTGCATTTTTTACAACCCTCCCTACCTCCCAAAGGCAGTGATGTAGGTTTTAGATAGATAGATAGATAGATAGATAGATAGATAGACAGATATGTATATATACAATTCTGTTTAACATATTTCCGTATTGGTCAATTTGAGAAAGAAGAATTAGAACTAAGCGGGGCGGGGGGGAGCCATGTGAGAAAGAAAGAAAAGCACAAACCAAATTTTTAAAAGTGAACATAGAATGCTTCGATCTACATTCAAATGCCATGGTATTGTTTTTAGCCACTGGATATGGATGCCATTTTTTATAACAGGTCCCTCGGGATTGTCCTTGATCATTGAACTGATGAGAGCAGCTGCATGTGTCACAGTTGGTCATTTCAGAATGTTACAGTTAATATGTACAATGTTCTCCTGGTTCTGATTACTTCACTCTGCACCAGTTCATGCTAGTCTTTCCAGGCTTTTCGAAAGTCTTGCCACTCATGTTTTCTTACAGAACAACAGGACTCCATCACATGCATATACCATTGTTTGTTCAGTCATTCCCCACTTCATGGACTTATACTCAATCTTCAATTCTTTGCCACTACAAAAAGAATTGCTATAAATATTTTTGTACATGTAGGTCTTTTCCCCTTTCATGTGATCTCTTTGGAATATAGTATTGGGAATTATATTGCTAAATCAAAGGATCTGAACAGTTTTATTGGCCTTTGGGCATAGTTCCAAATTGATCACTAGAATGGTGGAGCCAGTTTACAACTCCAACAGTGCATCAGTGTCCCAATTTTCCCATATCTCCAAC
Organism: Macrotis lagotis; assembly: GCF_037893015.1. Taxonomy (NCBI): domain Eukaryota; kingdom Metazoa; phylum Chordata; class Mammalia; order Peramelemorphia; family Peramelidae; genus Macrotis; species Macrotis lagotis. The sequence continues at coordinate 277,627,731 of NC_133660.1, forward strand.
ATTGGTCATTTTCCTTTTTTGTCATTTTAGCCAATTTGATAGGTGAAATGATATCTCAGAGTTGTTTTAATTTGCATTTCTCTAATCATTAATGTTCTAGAAATTTTTTTCATATGACCATAGATACCTTTAATTTCTTTATCTGAGAACTGCCTGTTTAATCCTTTGACCATTTATCAATTGTTATAAATTCGACACACTTCTCTATATAGTTTAGGCAAGAGTCCTTTATCAGAAACAAGAGTTATGAAAAATATTTCCCAACTTTCTGCATTCTTTCAAATCTTGTTTTTTGATTGTTGTTGTTTTATTTGGGCAAAATTTTTAATTTAATGTAGTGGAAATTATCCATTTTACTAGATATCTCTTGCTTGGACATAAATTCCTCCTCTCCCCTTAGATTTGACAGATAAATTATTTCTTGTTCTGCTAATTGGCTTATGGTATGTACCTTTATGTCTAAATCTTGAATCCATTCTGATCTTGTCTTGGTACGCGGTGTGAAATGTATACCTATGCCAAGTTTTTGCCGTATGATTTTCCAGTTTTGCTAGCAGTTTTTGTCTAATAGTAAGTTGCTATCCCAGAAGCTGGAGTCTCAAACAATAGTTTCTAATCTATTATTTCTTTTACTAATATATGACACTGATCCACTTCTCTGTTCCTAATCCAGGACCCTAAAGTTTTGATGAATGACAATTTATAAGAGTTTTAGATCTCATCTCACGAGGCCGCCTTCCTTTGTATTTTTATTTTTAAATTCCTTATTATTCTTGATTGTTTGTTGCTTCAGATATTTTTTTTCTATTTTTCTAGATCTGTTAAATATTTTGGGTAGATTAGACTGGCACTGAAGAGTAATGTAAGTAGAATTGTCATTTTTATTATATTAATTTGACCTATGAACAATTGACATTTACCCAAATATTTAGATCTGATTTTATTTGTGGGAAGAGTTTTGTAATCATTTTCATATAGTTCTGGGGTTTGTCTTAGTAGATAGACTCCCATGAATTTTTTTATTGCCTACCAGCTTCTAATCAACCTGCTCCTTGGTCCTCTATTCATATTTGATTCAGTTGTTCAATTCTGTAAACATTTATTAAGCACATACTCTACTCTGGGCCTTGTGCAAAATGATGACCTTAGAAATGAGAGTAGCAAAAAAGGGAAAGGGCAGTGCCAATAGAGGAAACAAGTGCAGGGCATCATGTTCCTTGGCATTATGACCAAGAAAAGATGCAGATGGAAAAAGTAGAGTGACCTGGACAGTCCAGCTCCAACCTCTATGAAGGAAGTCCTTGGGAGGAGTTTAGTGCTCTAATCTCCAGTATTCCAATAAGAGAGGAGGATGCTGAGGAAGACGGAAAGGTGTTGAAAATGCAAAGCTAACTAACATGGTATAAGGAGATTTCAGAATATCACCTTAAACTGGATGGCGCATTAAGCTCCTTGGAGTTAAAACTAAAAATGCTGCAGATGATAAGGCATGGTTTCGACTAGAATTCTCTTGACCTCTCTCCATCTCACTAAAAAGCATCCCAGTTTCTTGTGACCCCTGCCCACCATGAGAGCCTCACAGGTTTTAATTTAGAAGATAATGGAGTCCCATCCTTTCATTTTGCAGATGAGGATCCAACTTGCTCTAGGTCACATAGTTGGTCATCCTGTGATTGAACCAGGGCTTGGAACTCCAAGTTCAGCTATTTTCCCACCATGCCAAAATATTTCTAAATAATAAAATGGTCTCCTCATAGCACTACAAGGCTTGTGAAGTGCTGTGAGGAGGTACTTTACCTTCATTGGGGAGATGAAAACCCTGAGACTGAGAAAAGGGAAAAGATTATGCCTGGATCCCACAGGGAGAAAGTATCTGAGGCAGGGGGTAGCACCTCAGGTCTTACTGACCACCTGACTGTCTCTTACTCAGTGTGTGTATGTGTGTGCTGAAAAGGGGAAAGGGGAAAACCCTTTGGTGGAATGCTGAAGTGGGTGATTTGTAAGATCTTTTCCATTTCAAAATTGAAAAATATATGACTGGGGATGGAGATACTTAAGATGAAAGGCCTTTACTTTGGAGATGTAGTATATTTCTTAGCCTTGAGGTCTAAAGGAGAAGCAGGGTAGGGTTCAACAGAGGAGACCTTGTCCCCTAATGTTGGCTGGAGATGCATGGAACTGAGAGCAACATACTTATTGCATTCAAGGGCTAGAGTGATTTTGAGTTGGTTCTGTGTGTGTGTGTGTATGTGTGTACATGGGTGTGGGCAAGTATATATATATATATATATATATATATTCATAAAATTTGAAAATCATCAATTACTATATAAATGTTGACTAATATTATTCAGATTAAAATGAAAGGTGGGTCTGATTTTCATTAGTTCTGCTGGAATGGTCCTATAGGCCTGTGGTGAGGGAACAGAGAGGAAGTTAAGGCAGAATGTGGCTTAAAGGACTTTCCTTTAGTTCAAACTGTACAATCTCCAATAGTTCTGTTTTCTTTTAATCATGCCATGGGGTGGGAAGATTTGGTTAAAGGCAAGGTAGAAGGATATCTTGCAGAGCAGACCCCTCATGCAGATAAACACAATGGTGTAACTCATGCTTCCAATCACTTGGCTGATTGGTGCATCTTCAATAATAAAGGACTAGTAGGAGGAATGAGGAGTGTTATCTGTAAAGGAAACAAATCTGCTAGAGTGAGAGAAGAACTGAACACTTTATTCACAAATCTTGCAAGACAAGGGTGTCCCCCATGCCACCCCCCACCCCCCAAGAGGCACAAAGTGGTACAATTATGTCTTTCATCATGTAGTTTTTAGAACCCCTTTCCCTTCCCATCTGGATTTCCATAGATTCTCAGAATTTGAGTTACAGTCTAAGAGGTCTGCCCATACCATGACATGTCCCTAATATGATTCCCCCTCCCATCATATGATGCATGTTATGTCGATGAACCTCAATTGTCACAGGGAGTATGTGGGATAATATCCAAGTAACTAATTGCACAAACCCAGTTGCATTAGGTTGAGACCTCTAGGTCACCTCGACTAGTTAGGGACTGGTTCCTAACTGGGATTAGGAGAACTCTCCCAGTTTTGTGATTGGCTGAGGCCATTCCCCCCTTTGTAATGGATTTCATAGGGAGCCTCCACCCTGTGGAGACCAATGCCCCAGTTCCTCACAAAGAATAAGCACAGTATTCACCAGATTTAATCACATTAGAAAAAAGTTTTCCATTACATGTACAAAAATATTCATAGCAGCCCTGTTTGTGGTGGCAAAGAATTGGAAATCAAGTAAATGTCCTTCAATTGGGGAATGGCTTAGCAGACTGTGGTCTATGCATGCCATGGAACACTATTGTTCTATTACAAATCAGGAGGGACAGGATTTCAGGGAAGCCTGGAGGGATTTGCATGGACTGATGCAAGAGGAGCAGAACCAGAAAAACACTGTACACCCTCACAGCAACATTGGGTGATGATCAACCTTGATGGACTTGCTCATTCCATCAGTGCACCAATCAGGAACAATTTTGGGCTGTCTGCAAAGGAGAGTAGTACTATCTGTATCTAGATAAGGAGCTGGGGAGTTTGAACAAAGTGCAAGGACTATTCCCTTTAATTTAGAAAAAAAAACAAATATCTTATTGTCTGATCTTGTTACCTCTTAGACTTCTCTTCTTTAAGAATATGATTTCTCTCTCATCACACCCAATTTGGATCAAGGTACAACATGGAAACAAAGTAAAGACTGACAGAGTGCTTTCTGTGGGGGGGAGGGAAGCAAGATTGGGGGGGGAAATTGTAAAACTCAAATAATATCTTTAATAAAAATAAATTTAAAAAAAGAAGAAGTTTTCCTCCTCCAGATTGCTCTCCTTCCACTTCCCAGGAGAGCAGGGGGAAAAGGGCTTTAAATAGGAAAATTGTACCCTTCAACCTTTAGATTTTAATTCAAGGGTTAATAGGAAGCTATTTCTGACTGACCCTTGGAAATGATCTTTCAACCACAGTTGTTGACATTGCTCCCTCCCAGACATAATCAGACGTTTCCCTGGAGCTCTGCAGATACACAATCACATTGTCCTCAACATGTGATTTCTCTACATTTTCTCTTGTTATTCCCCCAAACCAAAATCACTCTCCTTCTTCTCTACCTACTGGTTTCCTTGGACATCTTTGAATCCTAACTTAAAATCCATCTTCGTCAGGAAACTTTTCCAATCCCTCTTAAAGCCAACACCTTCCCTAATATTTTTATTTCCTTTATAGACTCCACGTAGCTTTTTAATAGGCATTTGCTGGTTTGTGAGTTATCTGGGACTTGAATTGTCTTTTGCCTTATTCCTCATCCCCAGAGCTTAGGAAAGTGTCAGGCTCATAATACATTGTTAATAAATGAGCTTTAATTTGCTTGATTGGGAAGTAGAGTGAAATGGGATGGGTAGGGGTGATGCTAGGTGATGGGAGGGCCTTGAATTCCAGGCTAGGCATTTCCAATCACATGTTCATGGAATGGTAGGAATCAAGGACACTGGATGGAAGAGCATGTGGTAGGAAGAAGCAATAAGAAGACTGGGAAGAGGGGATGCCTCCTTCTGATGGACTTTGAAAGCCAAATAGGGACTTAGATATTAAATACTCTAGCCCCTGCATATTCTCTTGAGACACATTTACAATCAATATGTCTTTACTTAGACTGAGTCATATTCCAGAAGAGAAATCCCCCTCTCTGCTCTTAAATACAAAAGTCCCTAGAATTTCTTCTCTGATTCTCTTTTAGTGATGACTTTCCTCCTTCAAACTTCACATAATTAATTCTCTGTTTCCACTTTTCTATATTCCTCCTCAAATTACTGCGTATTACAAATATTGGTACATCCCTCAAATCCCTTTCCAGACACTGTCATGTTATCACAGTGGGATGGAGGTGGGACATGGATGCCTGGCAAGGCTCCACTCCAAAAGATCAAGGTAGAATGATAGTACATAGAATAGGGAAACTACTCAGTAGGAACTTCTTTGTGGTAAATGGAGCAGGAAGTAAATCTGCAGGGTTTGGGGGAGGGGGAGTTTGAGGAGAGAAACTTCGAGAAAAATTAGGGATTGACTATGGAAGAGCCAAAGACTTGGAGGAGCCTATTTTCAATGAGAAATAGGGCCTGGTCCTCATGTAACTTTCAGTTACAGAAAGATGGCCAAGAGAGCAGGAAATTGGAGACAATCAAGAACAGGTGGCTGAAGACAAAATCTCAGAGGGTCATAAAATCTAACCAGACCTGGAAACCTATAACATGTAAATCCAGGTAGCTCAGTCATCATTGTATTTTATTAAAGTTAAAACTATACAATAAGACACATATTCACTAATTTTTCCTTGAAGAAAAAATAAATTTATTCAACAAGCAGGATTAAAATACATGTGAGTTGGTTATTTCAGGAGAATATTAATTTGAGCAAAATTATGAATCAGTTCACCAGCTTCATTACTCTATTGATTACTTCATTGCTCCAATGATGCAGCTCTCCATTCTTCCTGTCCTGCCTCTGGTCCACATCCTCCCCTAAATTCACACAGGCAATCTCAATATGCAGGAGTCTTCAATGATTTCTTATTATAAGAATAAGATATCAGAACAATGAATGATCTTAAATTATGTGTGACACTGGACCTATTAGAAAAGACAGTGATGCTGGACTTTAAAATATATCTTGTAGTCCTGTTCCCAACTCAACCCTGAACCATCCTGTAGGTTTTATTCATGCATCTTCTTTGGTCTCACAATCCTACTAAGCACGACCAATCATAATTAACTATGGATAAAAGATTTATTTAAGCACAATTTCTGAATCAGGGATCTGGGAGTTTATTATCTGGTTTTAATGAATACTTGCAGAACTGTATTTGGATGACATTTTTCCTTAATAACCCTATCTATTTTAAAACATCATTCTAAGAAGAAGTCCAAAAGTTTTACCAGATTAACTTGCAAAGGCCCTATTTTACCCCAAATAAGAAGAAACTTTGACAACAAAGAATATCGTTTACCACAGGGGATCTGCCAAGAGATGGAGACAAAATATGTCGACATAAAAGGTTATGAAGAAATCAATGACTAGTTGTACTCGGAAATTACTTAGCCAGGGATGGATCAGAGTTTTATAAATATAATGGCAGAAGAGATGTTAGAGGTCATCAAACCCAATACCTTTCCTGGGAAGTGAATGAAGCCAACTCTCATTCACCAAGAATAATAAAGGCAAAGACTAACCAGATTATAGTAAATTCATAGACTATCTGGCTTAGTTTCTTTGAACAAGTTGCTCTGTGGGACACAAGAACAAAAATCTTTCAAAAATATAATTTTTGCACCCAATAATAAACTATTCTAACATGTCAAGTCATTGAAAGTTCAGACAAAGGAACCATGGAGGTGGGGCTTCCATCCTACTCCTTATAAAGCAGGAGCTATGGGATATGAACAAGTTATTGGGCTGGGGGTGTGTACAAGGCAGGGGAGGGCTGGTTGCATGCCTTATTCCAGTATGAATAAAGGGGCCACACCTTCAAGTTTCTCATTAGAAAGAAATCCCCTCTTTGGACTTTCATTTGATAGCCAGATCAGAGTCAAAGTGAAGGTGTTGACAGCAAGGAGAACAAAGACTCCCTCTGTTGTCCCTTCATCTGAGTTGAGGCCAGGAAGGGAAGTGCTTTCATTCCCTCACTGTTATCTATTGTCACACAAGGTTAGAGGCTAGGGTCAGATCACTGCTACAGATACAACATAAGTGGCTCTTCTGTTTTGATGCAGGTGGTGGTTTGGGGGAGTGAATAGGGAGAGCAGGGAAGGTAAAAAGCACGTGCCTATCCTAAAGCAATGGTTGACTCTTGTTCAGTGTGCTCATTCTTCCATAGGACCTGTCTTGGATCAATCCTCTTTGCCAGTTGTGGGACTAAGCTGATATACATGATGAAGGTCCATGGGGTAACCCCTCCTTAGGTGGAGGGTGCATAATAGGGAAAAATGACTCATTACTCCTTTTCATCTGACACACACAAGAAACCTGTCTAGTCTCTCAAAATGGAACATTCCCTGAGTATGGGAAGGATCAGGACTCAGGGTGGGGTGGAATTCCATATAGAAATGCCATAGACCACCAATAGAGTGTGTGCCACCAGGACTGACTCTGAATTGCATGGCTTTTTATTTTCCCCATTTGGAGACCACTGGTGGCAACACCCTCATCAAATGTACAATCCCTCAGTCTTAGAGCTATCTTACCCCCAAGTAGAAAACATAAAAAAATCATCTATCTTCCAAAGCAAGGGGAAAGGGGTATAGGAGAAGAGAAGGAAAAGTAGTTATAGCAATGAATTGCTTCAAGGGGCAAACCCAAGACCCTAAAGGAATCCTCCCTAACCCATTCTTCACTACTGCACCCTCTGGGGAATGCTCAAGCTGACATTTCCATAATCTCTGTTTGGGAGAACTCCTTGTCCACTTCCTTCTCCATCTCATCTTTCAGGGCCCTCTGCAGGACCACTCTGAGGGGTTCCCTCCTGCTCTTCTGTTTGTAGCTACCGAGGAAGAAGTAAATAAAGGGGTTTGTACTGCTATTCACACAGGATAGAAGCTGAAAGACAAAAATGATGCATCTCGTATTTATCAGCCAATATAAGAGAAACCAGTAGATTCCCACTGGCAGGCCACAGAGCAAGAACAAAAGGATTGTGAGTAGGATGAGGAGGTAGAGTTTGGAGGATCTCCTGTGCTGGGAGTGACACTGAACCTTCAGGACTAGAGTCAGACTGGACACACACAGCAGGCAAACCAGGAGGAGGATCAGTGTCACAAAAGAGAAGTCCCAAGCTAGGCAGGACATTACACGGTAGCGGAGAAAATTAAGTAAACCACAGGCTTCACCTTCTAGTAGATTCCCTAAAAGGTAGAATATCCAGAAGAGAGAGCATATTGTCGCAGATGTGTGCTTGGGGCGGTGACAACGGTACCAGATGGGGAAGAGTACAGATAGACAGCGCTCGGTGCTGATCGCAGCCAGGAGACTCAGGCCCAAAGTATAAAAGAAAAATGTGAGGGTGACCATGAACAATGGTATTCTGCCCCCAAATTCCAAACAAATAAATCGGATGCAGCTAATAATCTGACAACACAGGTAGAAGAAGTCAACCCCAGCCAGGTTCAGGATGTAGACAGAGAATGGGTTTCTCTTGATGCAGATGCCCAAAAGCCAGATGACAAGTCCATTTGCCACCAACCCACAAAAGCTGATGGCCAACATAATGGAGTTAATTGTAACGACAAATACCCCAAATTCACAATCATCCGAAATAATGAAGAGAGATTCATTGATATTTCTCTCAGTGCTGTTTTCATCAACTGAATCTTGGGGCATTTGGGTGGAAATTTGCATCACAGTGCTTGAATCCATGTTGGAGAAACCTCCCCCAGTTCTGCCGACTCTGATGTACCTGTGGATAAAACATGGGAATGATGCCCCAGAAAAGCTAGGGGGTGGAGAGTCATGAATATTGTAATTTCTTTCCCCACCTCCGTCACAATGAACCTAATGATGCATGACAAGGAAAGTTTAGAGATGTGACCCTAGGAAAGGGGAAGAAATGCTTGCCTAGTGGGAAGACTTTGTCGGTCCAACTCTATTCATTGTTCTTCCCTCAGAACAAGGTTCACAAATGTGCTTCAAGTCACATGTCCTGATCAAAGAAATGCATGGGGAGATCCTTAGGTATAAATGATTGAATCCATCTCTGGTGGTGGGGGGTTCTAAACAGGGTTCAGGGGAGAGAGAATAGAAGCAGACTGAGAATTTCCCCCTAGGGAAACAGGAGGTTGTGCTTGTGAAAAACTACATATTGTCTTGGATGTCTACTCAATTTTTCCATAATTGTTCCAGTCTCATTTTTTAAGTCTTGTGACACAATACTGAGTCTTCATTCATAGGTCAGGAAAGGTGGGCCAGGATTGGTTCAGAGATAGTCATAATTCCAAATTCAGTACAATCCTTTCTCAGCAAAGACAATGAATGAGAAACAGAGACGAGAAACAGGAAAGAAGTCCTTCCTGTCAATGTAAGTATTCTCTCCTCACAGAATTAGTTGGACTAGATTTCTCATTTTCATTGTTTCCTTGATATCTTATAGATACCAAGAAAAGGAAGAATGGGGTAGGGGGAAAGCTATAGTAGAGATTCAGAAGATCAGGAGAACATTACCTTAGACAGCATGCATTATTAGAAAGGGATTTTCCCACAGACATATTCAGTCATCTGACTGGACAGGCTCAGATTGGATCAGCCCTTGCATCAGAGAAAAGCCCTTAGATCTTACCCTCTCTGGGGGAGGGATAACTTCTGCAAATCATAACAAATAAGAATGTAGCTGGGGAAGGGGGTCTTTACACAAGTTTAGGTTCATATAAAAGAGGTTTTTCCCTCAGGTTCTCCCTTTTCCCAGTGATCCTGCTGATCCTCCCAATGACATAAGCTGGTTTTTTTTTCCATCCCCATGATTCCTTTAGAAAGACCCAAAAGAATGGATCCAAGCCCAATAATGCCTGATGGTGAAGTTTCCCCCACCTTCCATTACCATCTCCATTGCCCTCCTAATATTCATTTTTCAGGAAAATGATTTTCCCTGGACTGACTAACCTGAAGAAGCTGTGCCACCCTCTTGCTGGAGCTGCCTGCAGAAATGTCTGGTCAGGTCTGATGGATGAACTAGTGCTATCAAGAGATTAGAGAATCCCCTGTGATTTCCGTCAGATATGAGTGGCCAATAAGAAGTGAGAGAACATTTGAAAGTGTTTTTTTTTTCTAGGGAAATATCTCGGCATCTGACCCTAATTTTTCTCTAATATCTTGTGACCTTTTCGGTGAAACCCAATTTGGTCACCATAGTCTTTTATTTCCAGTTCTCTGAACTACTGTCTCACTGTCTTCCTTTCCCTGGCTTTTTTTGCCTATCTTTTATTCCAGTAAATTTCAATTTCTGTTATAATCATTATCTAAAGAAGACAAAAATATCACTTGAATGGAACTTCCTCCCCCTGAGCTCAAAAGGTATTTCTAAGGTCCCCCTGCCTATTTTTTGCTATTGCCTAGAGCAACTTTCCCCCCTTTCTTAGCCCCTCACAAACTCCATACATTTAATTATCTGACAATCTCAGGAATTTTCCTTGATTCCTCATAGGAACTCTCACATGCAGAACATCCTAAACACCTTTCCAGTGCCCATAGTGAGGGAATTTGAGGCAAGGGAGGTATTTGTGTTAAGAATGAAACAAATTGGGGAGGCTAGGTGGCGTAGTGGATAAAGCACCCGCCTTAATTCCCTAGCTGTGTGGCCTTGGGCAAGCCACTTAACCCCATTTGCCTTGCAAAAACCTAAAAAAAGAAAAGAATGAAACAAATTAAAAAATTATTTCATAATCCTTATGGCATATGTGGGAGGATATTTTCATGGAACAACCCATTCTTTTTTGCCTAAGGAGAGTGACTGGGGGAAAATGCAAAAGAATAAGATTAGAGCCTAGTCATGCACACCTGCAGACTCAAAAACACAATTGGGGAGAGATGCCAATAATCTCTTTCAAGAGAGAATGAGGGATGTCTGTGCATGGACTAGACAGCCTATGAGTTGCCATTTACATTTTTCATTTCAGTGTCTCAACTGTATTTTGTGGATGCACACAATGTAATTTATTGGATTTGGTTGGTTTGACAGAAACAGAAACATCTTAAAAGAATCATTGTTGGCCTGGAACAGGCAGTTGTCAAGTATTCAAATCCTTGTTCATATATTTATAACTTACTAATGGGGGGAGAATTTGCAGATCAGAAAATGGCTGCATCAATCCAAATCTCCTGGATTAGATTACAGGGTGTGGACTTTTGTCAATTGGAGTTTGCTGGAAGACACAAAGACCCCTGAAAGGCACCCAGTGACTGGATCAACATTTTGTCAGAGAAACTCCTTCCAGCCAATTCCAACAGCACTGCCCCGATTTTTAATAACATTAAAGTATGAAATGAATCTGCCATTTATATATATTAATAATTTTCAATCATCACATTATACTTAAATAGCACCTACTATGTACTAGACTGTGCCAATCACTGATAATCTAAGGAAAGTTTAAAAAAAATCATTAAAGGGGGTGGCTAGGTGGCACAGTGATAGAGCACCAGCCCTGGAGTCAGGAGTACCTGGGTTCAAATCCAACCTCAGACACTTAATAATTACCTAGCTGTGTGGCCTTGGGCAAGCCACTTAACCCCACTTAACTTAAGCCTCACAAAAAAACCTAAAAAATAATGTAGATCAGTGACAAAAAGTAATACCATAGGGCATCTGACAGGACCCTTATGTTTCTTTTATGTAAAAGTATGGGTGTGGCCCATAGTTTCTTAATCAAATACAGAAGTTGTTGCAGATCAATAAAGATGCAAATGAAGCATGAAGGAACTAGATTCAGCATCACACAGATCTACTCACCAGCAATGAAATAGAAACAAAACAAAGATAAAAATGCTGGGATTTGATCTATCAAGAATAAAGGGAAAATTGTTTGAACTGAAACTTAACTTGTCCTGGAAATTTAAGTATACATACATTGCAGGAAAATAATCTTTTTTCCTATTTATTTATTTGTAGCCTTTTGGTATTATTTATTTTATATTATTACAATAACCTTGTTATAAGAGTAAACATAACCCCCCCCCCCCCAGATGAGAAATCTCAAGAATAGTGAAAGAGGGGCAGTTAGGTGGTGCCGCTGGATAAAGCACCGGCCCTGGAGTCAGGAGTACCTGGGTTCAAATCTGGACTCAGACACTTAATAATTACCTAGCTGTGTGGCCTTGGGCAAGCCACTTAACCCCATTTGCCTTGCAAAAAATCCTAAAAAAAATAGTGAAAGAAAAATGTACTTCAGTCTGTGTCCAGAATGAAAATAAAAGAATAAAAGAATAGAATTCATATCTTTGAAGCATTCCTTTCAGTAAAACTAGATTTGGGAAGACACAAATAATAAAAATGAGTTAACAGTAGAAATTTAGGAAAGATATAAAAGTTTGAATATCTTGAAAAGACTAAATGCTCAGAATCTGAAATTTGGGGGGAAAGTGTACTGTTACTTGAGAATCAAACCATGCCTAAAAATTATTGAGGAAAAAAAAAAGGCAAGCCTAGGTAACCCATGTTTATAAAAGAGATATTGGAGAGAAATATAGGAGTGGGGAGGAAGAAAATATTGTAATGGAGCATCATAGGGGAAGATTACTTAAATAAAATATAGGATGGTCAAAACCCTTCCCATGAGGAAGAGATACCAGAGTCATACACCATCTCAGCAACGAGCATCTGTGATCAGGAGAGTTGCCTCTGATGTTGCATTTGGGATGCAAATCCTAACAAGATACTACAGCTTCTGTAAAGCCATATTGGGGGAGGAAATTCACTTTTTGGCCATGGGTATAATGTATTCCTTTGCTCTGTCTATCTTCTCAGATTCCAGGATCATTTATTCAGACTCCCTCTGTGACTTCAAGGGGAAAAAAGTTCTCTCACAGGAAGTGTATCATCTTATATCCACTCATTTCCATATCCCCAGGAAATTTCAAAAATAAAAATTAGAAAAGTTCTTCGAAAGTCTAATTCATAAAACAACGGCATTTTTTTCAGGATGTTAGTCTAAATATTCACTTTTTTTAAGGAAGCGTATTGAGTCATTAGTATTAAATTCAAACAATACAATTGACTTAATCACTCTCACGGTTAAGGACCCCTTGGGAAATCAGTGGCTTTTCAGAAGAGCCACAATAGCTTCAACACATCCTGGATTCTCTCATTCACTATTACCTCAGTCTTTCTTTAGATTACATTGGATTTAATTTTTTCATTCACTGTACAGGTAGGGAAAATACATAATTTCCACACACTGTTCACTGCTTAAGGAGTTAATGATTGAAATGTATATATATATTTATATATATATATATATATATATATATATATATATATATATATATACACATCATTGGTGCAAAGTTCACAAAACACATAGCTTGCTGAAGTTTCCAGTGCCATGTCACCTGCCAACCTTGCATATCCTTATGCTTTCTTATCCTTGATTACCCAAGGAGTCTATCATCAATTCTCCATCTCCTTGGCTGTCTCCAGTTATGAACTGGACAACCACAAACCCTTGAGTCATACTAGGATTGATAAAGAACTTTATTGATCTTCCTAGGACCAAGCAAGGGAATGGTCATGTATGACGTGGAGTAAACTGGAATAGTTGTTATGGCAATGAACATAAGTCTGTTTGCAGATGATGGTGCCTCAATGCAGCCTTTGAAGCTGAGAGGCAACAAAATATGGATCGATTCTCTGCTGCTTGTGCTCATTTTGGCCTAACAATTAACATTAAGAAAATCCAGGTGCTCCATCAGTCAGTACAACATCATCCATATGTGAAACCATCAATTACAGCAAATGGAGAAGTTTTGAGTGCTGTGGAGAAGTTCACTTCCTTGGACAGTCCACCAGCGCCATGTCAGGAAACTAAATCGCTTCCATTTAAATTGTCTTAGGAAGATTCTGAAGGTCCCCTGGCAGGAGAAAATCCCAGACTTTCTTGAGCTAAACTGGTTAGCGTTCCAACATTGCTACAGAGAGATCAACTACAATGTGCTAGACATGCTGTTGGAACCCAGATGCATGCTTGCCATTTACGGAGAACTCACAAAGGGTAAGAGCTCACAAGGGAATCAGAAGAAGCAGTACTAGGACCCCCTGAAAGTCTCATTGAAGACTGTTAGTATTGACTGAACAGCATGGGAGACACTGGCACAGGACCACCCAGCATGGCATGCCCTCATCAGTGAGGGGGCTGCACTCTATGAGGAAGGCAGAATTGGAGCAGCTCAAAGGAAATGTGGCATCCATAAGTTTAGGATACCCATTCCAGATGTTCACATGGACTATTTATACTCAACTTGTGATAGAGCATTCCAAGCTCATGTTGGTCTGATTAACCACCACAGGACGCACTGTTATTTGTCTCAATCATAGTGATGTCATTTTGGTGGTCTTTGATAACAAAGGCCAAGAACCAACCATCTATTTACCAAGTATTCTGTTAGACTCCAGGGATAAAAGAGAACCCTGAGGTTAGCTATGATTAGAGGGTGGCATCTAGATGAAAATCTAGGAAAGGATACAGAGAAGGATCAGTCAGAGAGGTTGAAGGAAAGTAGAACCCAAAAATCTAGGGAGAAAAGAAACTGAAAGAAGGGAAGATGATCAGTATTGTCCAAGGTTACAAAGTATGTGTGGTTTACTGTTGTTTGTTTAGGTTTTTTCTTTAGGATGAGAGAGACCCTTTTGTAGACAGTAGGAAATGATCTAGTATATGGAGAGAGATTGAAGAAAAATGAGATTGGGGATGAAAGAAGGAGGAATCTATTTGAGGAAATGTGATAGATTGGGATTTGAAGGAAGCCAGGAGTGAAAATAGCAATGGAGAGAATTCCTTGAATGGGGGGGAGTGTCAGTGGAAATATGCAAATTCAGGAGCTAGAATATCTGGTGAAAAAAAATAGCCAAGAAGCCAATGTTCTTATATGACCAAAGATGTGGAAAGAAAAAAGCTTTTAAAAGGCTGGAAAGGTGGGAATAGATTGTCTCATTTTCATAAATCTTTATTTTTGTCATGTTTTCTTTTATTTACATAAGATTATTAAAGCTAGAGTATCTTACATTTGATAATGGAGATATTTATTGAATGGGGTTTTTTTGAATGAGGAAGGAGATAGATGGTCAGGTTTGCTTATTAGCCCATCAACATCAGATGTAAAAACTGAACTCATGTGTGATTCCATGTAACTCCTATACCAGACTGAGGGAAGAGGTCATCAGAGATATGTTCTCCTTATTCTGTGTAATTAAAAGATTAAGAAGATAAACTCAAATGCCATAAGATAAAAGGGACATGAGCAGAATCAGAGGGAGAAAGATGCAGATATTATCTACTTCAGCAAGCATTTTCAAAAGAACTGGACTCTTAATGGCCTATTCAATGTCTGCCTATTCAAAAAATCACAATGAATTTTCTGGCCTTTCAGTAAGTAGATTCAATTAATCCAGAAACTTCTTAAATTCCAATTGCATTCTGATGTTCCAAGGTAAAAGATCTGCTCCTCCCTGTCTCCCTCCTTCCCTAAGTCACATTTTAAATAGCATGGTCATCCTCATTTCCATTAGCTTCTTATCTTCTCCCATCATCTTCTATCTGTAGTAGCCTGTGAAGCAGAGTATCTCCCCCAAAGGATATACAGAAGTTCAGAGACAGCTCTCCATCCCTCAAATGGGGAAATAACACAGGGGCCAGTTTGACTGTAGGGTCAAGGGATGATGGGGATTGTGTGGAATGATCCTGCAGAGGACTGTAAGAGTTATATTTGTAAGGATTCAAAAGAGTCAGAAATAGCTTCATCCTAAAGGAAATGGAAAATCACTGACATTCTTGTTTGAGTGAGTCACACCAAGGCTTTAGGAATAATCAAATTGAGAGTTGTGTGGAAGATATAATGGAGAGAGAGAGAGAGAGAGAGAGAGAGAGAGAGAGAGAGAGAGAGAGAGAGAGAGAGAGAGAGAGAGAGAGAGAGAGAGAGCTTCCCAGAAGGAGGCCATTGAAAGAGTCCAAGAGAAGCAAACTGAGGCTCTCAGGAGGAAGAGCCAGATGTGTGTGATGGTGAGGAGGCATTAAAAAAATGGACATCTAGAAGAGAAGGTAAAGAAAAGTGATTGAATACTCAAGGATGAAACCAATCTTAGGGTTTTTAGGGGTTTTTTGGCAAGGCAAATGGGGTTAAGTGGCTTGCCCAAGGCCACACAGCTAGGTAATTATTAAGTGGCTGAGACCGGATTGGAACTCAGGTACTCCTGATTCCAGGGCCAGTGCTTTATCCACTACACCACCTAGCCACCCCATGGATGAACCCAATCTTGACAACCCGGATGACTAGAACAATGACAGGGCCTATAAGAGAAAAAAGGGAGATAAAAGGATGAGTGGATTTAGGATGCCATGACAAAAATAACAAAATAATGATAATAATAACTGACATGTAAATAAGGTCCACTATACACTAGGTACTATGTTAAGTACTTCATAAATATTTCCTCATTTGATCTTCAAAACAACCCTAGAAGGCAGGAACTTTTGTGCCACTCAGTCATTTCAGTTATGCTTAGCATTTCAGAACTCCATATGGGAATTTCTCTTCAAAGATAGTGTGATTTGCCATTGCCTTCTCCAGCTCATTTTCCAGATGGGTAAAGTGTCTAGCCAGGATCTTACAACTAGTATCTGAGATAAGATTCAAACTCAGGTCCTTCTGAGTCCAGGCCTAGCATTCTGCCTACACTAACATTATCTGCCTATAATGAATGCCTAAAAGATCTGTTTGTCTAGGTTCAGTTTGAAATATTTGTTGGATATTCAAGTAATGCTGTCTAGCAAGATCAAAAAAGAAAGATCAGGATATTTAAGAGGCAAATATTTTTAGGAGTTTGGCTCAAAGGATGTCCTTTTCAACATCCTCTGGAAGATGAGTGGTATTTCCAGGTTAAAAGGATCTAAAAATCTCTTATTCCCTCCCAGGATCTCCTCTATCATTCCAAAGGGAATTATGAAGGAGGGACAAAAGGAGTATTGATTTTTTAAAATACTCCCCCCCTACCAATTGCTATTTTTCCTTCTCCTTTATACAGTGAGAGAAACCTGGCACTTGGAGTCATCGGCCCTGGTTTTTAAGTCTTTCTCTTCTGCACACTTATTGCATGATCTTAGAAAAGTCATTGACCTAGATATTGGCTCCTCATCAGTAAAATGAAACAACTGGAATTAGTGACCTGAGTTCAAATCTGGTCTCAGACACTTAATAATTATAATTACCTAGCTGTATGGCCTTGGGCAAGCCACTTAACCCCATTGCCTTGCAAAAACTTAAAAAAAATGAACAGAGTCAGCAGAAATGACAAAATAAATACCCTGATGGGGACACTGTTTAGGAATCCAGGAATCTGATTTACCAGTGGTATTGTACAAGAAATCACAGAATTGTGTAAACTTTTGACAAAGTCTTATTCTATCCTCAAGTCCCATGTCCTAAAGGCAAACCCACAGTCAGAGGACAGAAGACCCTCTCTCAATCAATCACTCCAGAGAGGTCAGTTTTGGTGAGTGATTCTTGGCTCTAACCCTTTATTCTTTGCCTTTTGGAAGATGGTATTCAAAACTCTTGACGCCATCTTAGCTGCTAAGTCAAGTTTGATCCTGACTGTGGATCTTTGCTATTTGAATTCCTTCTGAATGCTTGCAGCATTTTTTTATCTCTGGGTTTGCCTACAATGTTCATGTGAGACTTCACTGGAAGTCTCTTTCAGGAGCTGACCTGGGGATTCCTTTTATTCCCGCTATACTTTCTTGTTCTAAGAAATATTAACAGCTTGCTTTTAATATTTCTGAGATATTGTGTTTTGGTCTGAAGCTAGCTCCATTTTTTGGTCAGGGAGTCTAGGGATTTTAATTTTTTTCACCATAATGTGTTCTAATCCAGTTGTTGTTGCTGGGATAAACCTTTTATTTTCTTTTATTTATTTGTTTAAATTTTAGAAAGATTTTATTTATTTTGTTTTATATTTTTTTTCCCCAATCTTGCTTTCCTCCCCCCACCTCCCACAGAAGGCAGCTTGCTGGCCTTTACATCATTCCCATAGTATGCATTGATCTAAGCTGAATGTGATGAGAGAGAAATCATGTCCTTAAGGAAGAAACCTGTAGTATGAGATATAGCAGAATTACGTAATAAGAGAACCTTTTTTAAAAAATTAAAGGTAATAGTCTTTGGTCTTTGTTCAAATCCCACAATTCTTTCTCAGGATACAGATGGCATTCTCCATCGCAGATATCCCCAAATTGTGCCTGATTGTTGCCCTGTTGGTATGAGCAAGTCCATTAAGTTTGATCATCATTCTATACAACTTTATGTTTTAATAAGTATTTCTTGTTGTCTCAGAGGATCATTGAAATTTATTTGATCCTTTAAATATTCAAGAAGTTTGCTTTTTGAGCAAAATTCTGTCCCTCTCATTCCAGTATGATAATTCTCTTTCCAATAGTTTCTTCCAGAGCTGTTTTTTTCAGTTTTTTCCTCTAGTGCTCTCATTTCTGTTACAAAAATATTTTAACTATTAAAGAATTCTTGATTAATATATCCTAGGAATTCTAACTGAATTTGTCACCAAACTGTGCTTTATTTTTCCTGGGGCATTGTTTGCAGATTCTTTGGAGTCATTTTCTTTTGCATTTGTGTCATGAACCGTTCTGAAAACATAATAACTCTTTATAATGGGAATCAATCTGGGGTCATCTTGGACCCTTCCTTCTCACTTACTCCACATTTTAAACTATTCTTAATTCTTGATATTTCTACCTCCATGTCATCACTAATTTACATCCCCTCTCTCTTCTCAAACAATTACATTCATATGTCAGGCCCTCAGCACCCAGATTTGTTTGCTTACAATTCTGCATTCATCACTCTCTAATTTCAAATAAATTCCAAGGGTTCCCTTTCATGACCAGACTCTACATGAACTTCTCCATTTGGCATTAAAAAAACCCACTGCTAACTAAACCAGATCATACTTTCCAAATTCATCAAGTTGCACAGACAGAATTGCTTCTTATTGGTTTTCATCATATTCAACACTCCCTTTCCCCTGTGCATTGATGGCAGCTCTTCCCCAAGCCTGGAATGCACTTTCTCCCCAGCTCCATCCCTCAGAATCTCTCATATCTCTCAAGGTCTAGCTCAAGCAAATCTTGCCTACAAGAGTCATCCTCCAGTTCCTATTGCCTTCCACCCAATTTTGTTTTTTGCAAACTTTCAACATGAGACTCCATTAAGTAGTAACTCAAAACATAGACCTGAAAACATACACAGCACATAAATGGATGAACAGCAGTGGCAACTTCTTCATTTATTTCTTACTGGGCAACCAAAGTCATAAAAGCAGGAGGAATTCCCTCAGGATGATGCTCCAGAGGACCCTGAGTGATGAGCAGGAGTTGAGACATGATACTAGGGATGCCCCCAAATATATACAGCAACAATCAGGAGACTTCATCCTAGTCTAATAACAAGATGCACAGATATCAGTACCCTTATAATGAGCTTCCTGCCCCTAGCCCAGGAGTGGCTTCCTTCCGATCTCACTGGGCAGGAAACCAGGATTGCCCCTTCCATCCCTTCTATCTCACCTAGAATTTGAATTTTTACATGTCAAAAAAAGCTTGTATTAGGTGCCTACTATATACCAGTCACCTGGGTGATGCAAAACAAAGAGTTTCAGGGGCTGCAATGAGAATTCTTGAGTTGAAATAAGACCTGAGACACTTACCAGTGGTATGACCCTGGGCAAATAGCTTAACTGTTTGCCTCAGTTTTCTCATCTATAAAATGACCTAGCGAAAGAAATGATAGTATCTTAGCCAAGAAAATTCCAGACAGGCACAACGAAACAAGACTATATCACATATTCTTTTTTTTAGGTTTTTGCAAGGCAATGGGGTTAAGTGACTTGCCCAAGGCCACACAGCCAGGTAATTATTAAGTGTCTGAGACCAGATTTGAACTCAGGTCCTCCTGACTCCAGGGCTGGTGCTCCATCCACTGCACCACCTAGCAGCCCCTATACCACATATTCATCTATAATTATCTCATTTCAGGAAATATCCAATATACAAATTGTATTGTTATTTTTAATATTATTTGTGATTAGTAAGGATTAGAATTTGTTTAATTACTACTAATAGTAATTAATTAATATTAATTTCTATTAATAGCTGTAGGATGATCAGCTATTAATGATTTATCTTTTCTCAGCAATATTGAGACCCAAGACAACTCTGAAGGACTTATTGTAAAGATGATTGTCCATCTCCAAAGACAAAGTTAATAGACTTTGAATACAGATTGAAGAATATTTTTTAAACTTTATTTTTCTTTAGGTTCCTTTTTTTTGTTGGGAGGTGGATATTTTTACTTTCATAACATGACAATTATGAAAATGTTTTGCATGGTCTCACATTTTTAACCTGTATCAAATAACTTGTTTTCTCAATGAGGGGAAATGGGGTGGTAAAAGACAGAGAATTTGGAATGCAAAATTTTTTTAATGAAATTTTTTTACAAGTTTTTGCAAGCAACCAGGGAAAAATTTAACTTAAAAAAACAAATATATCATTTAAACTTCCACAATATACCTGGGAGATTAAGGAAACTGGCAGAGACCAGTGACTTGTCCAGGAACCCAAAGCAAGTAAGTTTGAGAGATGGAACCTAAACTGAGATTTTCCTGACTCTAGATCCAATGCTTTGTGCACTTTAGAGCTTCTAACTTTTTGAAGGCTCTTTTACCTAGGGAGTGAGGCCAACAAATGTCCATGTCGGTGTTCTAAAGAGTACAAGAAGAGGAAATACATTCTCTAAGCCCCCCATGTTTACCCGTCCTCTCCTTATCAATCTCAGTTAATGAAAGCAGAGAGTCAGGGGTCAGGTTCCACAACTTCCAAGCACCATGCTCCCCACCTTAATTCTTTCTATCAGGCTTGATACACAAGGTTCCATCAGACAGCATTTCTTTTCCCTCTGCCCTGCTGCAGGAGGTGATGGTAGCTCAGTTATGTTCCCTTATATTCCCTGCTATTGCTCCTTTCCTTTCCCATCATGGGAGTTAAGCCAAGTACTTTTTCCCCTCTAAAGGTAAAAACTGGGGCTCTCCCTTGTATCCTGTTTGTCCAGGTCCCAGTCTCTCTAGTCTTTAGGGTTCTATTTTTCTGTGACTCTCTTTCATGCTACATGACCCACTTCCTAATGAGGGCATGGATTGTAGAGGTATTTTATGACAGGGTGCACCCTAATGAGATTAAAGTAGGAAAAAGGGACACACACACATTCAGAAGACATTCTCCTATGGAGTATCCCAATTGCCAAAGATCATTCCACCTTCATTTGATTCCTCCTTCCAATGATGTTCAAATTCAGACTCAGATGTTTAATAATTTACCTAGCTGTGTGACCTTGGGCAAGTCATTTAAACCCATTGCCTTGCAAAACAATCAGAGTTTGACTTTCATAAAGACCAATATAAATCAATTAAAATCTGTTATTCTCCATTCTGATAATAAACAAACAGAATTGAACTAATATGTATTAGCCTCCAGAGTCTGATCTTAAAAAAAAGAACATATAAACTTTGGTTGTGTTTTTTTTATTTCTTTAGATTTGAGGTCATGCACTCATAGGGTCTATCTGGTTTGGATCTGGCCCCAAAGTAGAATTTTGAAAAAAGTATCCTTAAAGAATTGAAATAAAGTGTAAAGCAAGATCATAATTGGTAATTCCATCAAGGGAGTGTTCTTCAACTAAGGAGCTGCTTCATATTGTCATCCTCAAAGACAAAATAGAATTAGGCTAACATACATATTTATTCAATTCAATGGACTTATGATCATTCATGAATGGGAGCTAGTTAGAAAACTGGACTTAAACTAACATTTCAAGGAAGTATATTTATAGGAATTAGGCAAAAACAATAAAATTATTGGTGGTAGCCAATAAAATTACATATTCTTTCCTAAAGATGTCATAGTATACATATTTTCTTTCCTGATTCAGAATTTCTGCTTGATGTCGTGCCTGTCAGAAATCTCATTGGGAAGCATATCCTCCTGTCTCAGAATGTTCATGTCTTATTAGTTATGTTACAGATTCCCATCAAACATGGAATTAGCTCTCTTCCTCCAGGATGTCTGTGCCGTTTTGTGACTTTTGTTATAATGGTTTACACTTGTTATTAGAAAGATAACCAGGCAAGCATTTTGTTTTCTAAGGAGAAAGCTGACATTTTCACATATAGAATTGACATTTGTACATTAGACCTATAATTGTTATTAGAGGGAAAGCAGCAGATAAATTTATTCATCATCAATATCATATTCATATTAGGGCTAGAGAGGTGCTAGCATTTCGGTAGTGAGGAGTGTTCATTCACGACTCAGAACTTTTGTGTTTTATCTGTTATGATAAAGATCTCCACAAAGCATGAGAATCTTCCCCACTGGGTGTTGTTTTATGTGCAGCAATTGAGATTTAGAAAGACAAACAGGCTAGCCTTTCATTTCTTAAAGATAAGTCTACATTCCCTCCTGTTAACCAAAGTGGCACCATGCCATCATTTGCTGACCAGTGACAGAAGGATATGAGGGGCAAAATTGAGGAAAATAGTACAGCTTTGTCCACCTCCCGTCATACTGATTCATATCTTGTCACTGGGCCCAGAAGACTCTGAAAGAGAAAGTTAGGCTGGTGATTTAGCACAGCACTCCCTTACTCAAATCCAATTTACAAGTTTGTCCTGGTATCACTTCCCTAATGCCATGGCCTTCTTCAAGAATGAAGGATAAACATCACAGCTTAGAGCAAACCAAAATCAAACTTAGGACTGTCAAAAAATATGGACAGGCACCTTAGGGCATATAAAGGGAGAATGTGTGAGAGGAAACTGGAAGCTGGAGAGCACGTTAACAAAACCCACAAATAAAAGTGCAAAAAAGAAACAGGAAAGAAATTCAATTCCATTCCTGTGGAAACGTTTGGGGCAGTACATTTCTCTAGATCAGGATACTTGTACAGATTTTAGTCTCTGCTAAAAAAAATACTACAAAATTTAAATTTATTTTGCAAATAAACAGGTCAGAAAATGAAGTTAGCTTAAACCACATTAACCACCAACAGTTTTGATATTAATTCAATAACAGAATCACATTCTGATTTCATAAATCTTTACATCATCTGTTTAACATGCATGGTGAAAAATTAAAAGATATAACTGGTGGTTAATTTAAAAAATATAGTCCTGGGGCTCCTATGCTACCCCCTTCCAAGGAATCCCTTCTCTGTCTATCGCCTCCACCTGGCCGGTGCTCTCTTCCTTTGCCACCTTTTTTTGAGTCCTCATAGAGAGATTTATAAAATATTTTCCATACTGATATGATTAGATATTTTTCTTAGTGTTTTGGATAAATGTCACCTACTTTTTCTAACCTGTGGACCTGAGCCTCCTGGCTGCAATCAGCACCAAGCACTGTCTGTCAGAGCTCTTCCCCATTCTGGCACGATGTAACCCGCCCAAGCTCGGCTGGGCTATGCTCTGTCCTCAGGGCTCTGCTAGGTCTGCTCTAGGGAACAAGTGTTGGTCTTTGTGATTATGTATAGAGTCGCCGTTGTCTCATCATCCCTGGTGTCAGGCTGTCCTGGTTAGCCCACACACACACACACACACACACACACACACAAACACCTCCTAGGCCCTTCCTCCCTTTCTGCTCCCGTGATCCTGCTCTGGGGTCTGCCCAGTAGAATCCAAGGCACAATAGTTTTTGTTCTTAGTTTCAGGTTTTCTTGTTTCTCTGTTCTCTTGGTCTGCGGGAACTGTAGTGGGAAGCCCTCATTTCCTTCTTCCTGAGCAGCAGAATGCTTGGAAGACGGGGGATCCCCCAGGCTGGGCCTCGGGTGGATTTTGGCAGAAGAGCAGGAATTGGAGGGAAGTGATCCCTGCCACACCCACAGATGGGAGATGTCATTCTCCTGTTAAAGGAATGATGCTCAGGCCCAGGAGCCCTTGGAATGAGCTCTCCAGGATTCTCCCCATCCTTTTTGTTAGTACCCAGGGTCTGAATTCTAAGTGATGTGCAAGCATGTATTAGGCATTACATGTATGCCAGACACTATGCTAAGAGCTCTACATAAATCTCTTTTCATTCTCACAATAGGCCAGTAAGGCAGGTACACTCACAATCCCCATTCTACTTTGGAAGAAACTGAGACAGGCAGAGAGTCAGTGACTGGGACCGTTTTTTTCGGGTCCCATATTTTACCTAGTCCAGTCTCAAAATGACAGGTCATCTTCAGTTACTCCTGACCTTTCTTATGTGATGGACATGATTTCAAGCATTAAACAGTCACTAAGACAGGAAGTTTCATGTGGTGTCCTTGGCACCAAACTGTCCTTGATGATGCTATCTTTAATGACTAGTACTGCTTGGCTGGACCCTCAGCTTGTCCCATGTCATTGACACATTGTTAATAAAACCAAGTCCCTAACAGGAAAGCCTATAGAATATGAGACCCTTCTTCAATGTTGGAAACAGTAAAAAGAAATAAGAATTTATGTAGTGCCTACAAAGGCACTGTGCTAAAGGCATTATAAATAATGCCACCTTAGATCTTTCCAGGAACTTTGCAATGTCAGTGTTGCTATTAACCCCATTTTATGATTGAGAAACTGAGGCAAATAGAGATTAAATGACTTGTTCAGGGTCACACAGCTATTAAATGCTTGAGGTCAGAGTTGAAGGTTTTTCTAAATGCCCAACACTGTACTATCTAGCTAGCACTTTCTGATCAAGGGAAGAACAAAAAGGTGAAAGAAAATTTTAGTCCAATTTCACTAATGAATATGGATGCAAAAATCCTAAATAAAATAAAATCTTACAATACTATGTCACAAATATTAGGCATTTTGGCCAAGTGGGATTTATATCAGAAATGAAGGAATGGTTTAACATGAGGGAAACTATTCATAACCTAAAATTTTCAGCAAACATAATTTGATTATTTTATTTTATTTTTTCCAGTTAACATAATAGGATAAATTTTGACATTCATCCTTGTGCAAGCTAGTGGACTCTATTTTTCTATTACCTTCCCTTCTCTGTGATATCATTGCTATGTTGTATTCTCAGGAGTCTAAGGCAGAACCCAGAGCTCCAGGGCACTGTTTTCTACTTAATGGTCTCTAGACTGGGATTATATCAGAGTCCAAAAAAATGCTACCTGGATAGAGTTGAGTGACTAACATATTCCAATTAAATGGATATACTTTGACAAATCATCACCTTCATGTCTCTCATCACTGGGATAAGCAGTACGACGGGTCAGACTGCTGTTCTCTGGATTCTTCTGCAGTAAGCAATTTTTCTCTGGCTATTTCCCCAACCTGGTCAGTACTGATATAGTTGCCCTTTGCTGCTTGACTATTTTTTTTTAGGTTTTTGCAAGACAAATGGAGTTAAGTGGCTTGCCCAAGGCCACATAGCTAGGTCATTATTAAGTGTCTGAGACCGGATTTGAACCCAGGTACTCCTCCTGACTCCAGGGTTGGTGCTTTATCCACTGTGCCACCTAGCCACCCCTTGACTATTCTTTATCCTAGGAATTGGTGGTTATTTTTCTTTTGTGATGATGCCATACCCATCATCAGTAGCCTCACTCTTAGCCTCTTGGCAGTCTTCAGTTCTGAATGCCATCTCTCTACCAAAGTCAATGTAGGAAACACGCATCTGGCCACTTTGTACACCTTGCTCTAGGCTCTGCCTTTCCTGCTTCTACCATCAAAAATTATAATTTTTACATGTCTTGGAGAAATGTGATAAAAAGGAGTGGAACTAGAGAAAACAATTTGCATGACCTGTTGCAAAATGAACACAACCAATGGAGTAATTTATAGAATACCAACATTGCACAAACAAACAATTTGGAAAGATTTTAGAACTGTGATTAATACAAAAAGCAAATGAAATTCTAGAGAATCAAACATGATGGATACTACCCAACTCCTCACAGAGAAAGGGATGAGCTCAATAACACAAAATGAAATACAGTTTTTTGGAGAATGACTACAAAATTCTTTTCTTCTTTGACTATACATTTCTGGTACCAGAATTATGTTGCTGCATTTTTCTTTCTTTTTGTACTTTTCTTTCCAATCATGGTCAGTGAAAATGTAAAGGAGAAAATAGGAATACTTGTTAAATTTTATTTTAAGAGAACTTAGTGAATCTTTGAACTTGCCTTCCTTAATGAACTCAGAGATGTTTCACAGGAAAGCATGTGTTTCTCCAGTTTCTTGATAACATGTGTTATCTGGTTTGAAGTAACTTCTCCTTCAAAGTATCCAACAGGGCACTCTAGACAAGAAAGGAGAACAAAATCTCCAGACCAGTCACTGAAATCACTCTTTAGTTTGTTTCTTACAGTGTAGGGAGTGGAAATGGTGATATAAAATAAATAAATAAGGTGATATAAAATCCAGATTTCCAAAAAAATTATTTGAAATCAAAAAGTAAAAGACTAAGTTTTCTGAACAATGCTTGTGAACTTTTTAAATCAAATAATCATATTTCTCAAAATGTATCTTAAGTCATTATGGGGAAAAGAGAACAATTAATTTGACTACTGGTTAGTATATCTCAGAACAATTCGATTGCTTCTACTGAAGTACTACCAACCCCTCCTGAGCTACAGCAGACCCATGGATGGAGAGTTGCATTCATTTATGACTGTTCAGAAGTATCAGAAGTAAACTAAATAAGTGAAATCTGGAGTCATTTCTTATGCCTTCTCTCTCTCTCTCTCTCTCTCTCTCCTCTCTCTCCTCTCTCTCTCTCTCTCTCTCTCTCTCTCTCTCTCTCTCACACACACACACACACACACACACACACACACACACACACACACACACACCTGTCACCACAAATATAAAAAGAACTTGAAAAATAGCTAGGGACTTTGTTACCTGAGAGCACCAAATGGGACACAGGTACTGTGAAATCGTGGGCACGGATCTGAAAACAGAAAGTGTGTGAGAAATTGGAGAAGCAATGAGACTTCAGAAATTCATAGCATAGGTAAGTGGAAGGGACATCCAGAAATAAAGATGATAAAAAAACTAAAATTTCAATAAAAGTAAATAAAAGAATAAAAGTTTTCTGCCTAATATCCCCAAACTTGAAAAAATAAACGGGTTTCCCATTGAATCTTGGATTTTTTGAAAAGGACAGTTAATTTTGCTATTGAATTGTAAAATCTCAGAACAATTCATAAATACTTATGGTTCCACAAATTATTTGGGAACTCGGTAGAGTCCCCTCTTCTTACTCCATCACTCTAATATTTTGTCATTAGTCATTCTTGGTGGGGAAAAGTGGGTGA
Source organism: Macrotis lagotis (assembly GCF_037893015.1). Taxonomy (NCBI): domain Eukaryota; kingdom Metazoa; phylum Chordata; class Mammalia; order Peramelemorphia; family Peramelidae; genus Macrotis; species Macrotis lagotis. The sequence goes on from NC_133660.1 coordinate 277,654,907, forward strand.
AAGGTATTCTAAGAGTGGAGAACATTAATTTGAGTGGTAAAGTAGCGGTGATGGAGAGGGGTGGGTGAGAAGACATCAGAAGTGAGTCAGAGAGAGATGCTGAGATAATTTCTCTGAGGGGAAATTTTCCAATAATCCCTGGCCTCTGATTGATCAGTGATGTTGCACAGGAAATCATAAGCCCCTACAGTTTCTTGATAACACTTACTCTGGTTTGAACTCCCCATTTCTTCAGAGGATCCAGAGGCCACTCAAGACAAGAGGAGAGAACAAGAACTCCTCAGTTCATATATGTGTTATCTGCCCTAAAGGAAATTAGGTAGCAGGGACAGTAGATATTCTTTGTCATTACCAGATAAGATAGCCCAGTAATAGATGTCCAGACTCTGAGAAGTTATGGGACTTGAATAAAGGGATCATGAAGAGGAGAAAGACTGAGTCCTCCATCGCTCTTTGGTAAGAGGAGAAGGAAATAGCAAAAGATATAGGAACAAAGTATAGAGACCTACTCCCTGGCCACAGAGTACACTTACTATTTCCTTGGTACCCAGATTGGGAGAGAGAGAGAGAGAGAGAGAGAGAGAGAGAGAGAGAGAGAGAGAGTCAGTCTTTTCTCTGGAAGGCGAAACTGGTGAGGTCAGGTGTTCTGCTCTGACATTTTTTCTTTATTTGAAGTTTTTCTTTTTTCTTTCTTTTTTATTTTTTTAATGACTTACTCCTAAAAATGTTCCATGGGAATATCTCTTTCTTGGAATTTTTGACTTTTGGAATCTTTGTGAGCCCTGTTTCCCAAATCCTTTTATCTCTATCAATGTATCTAAAAACATCGGAGAAATTAGTTGAAAAGGAGAAAAACTTCTGGTTCAAGAGTTACTAATAACTGTGTTGACTGTAAAAGTGATTAATTTAAACTGAATGGATCAGCTTACTGCTCTTGGCTTAGTTTTCAAATAGAACAGACAAAGTATGTATCTCTCGAGTTCATGTCCTTGCTCCTTGCTTCCTCCCTAGAAATATTTCTCTCCACACTTATTACATAGAATTGGGGAAAGTCAGTTAAAAAGAAACTAGTAAAGCCATATCCAAGCCTGAAGTCATCTTGTTCAATATTTTCATCAAATAGTCATCTCTCAGGGGCTGGAACACTCTTCCAAAGAAGGAAAAGCTATTCATCCAGAAGGGTATTCCACCACCATCAGATTAAAGTACATTAAAAAAAATTAAGGGGGGCATAAACTCCCCTTTCTTTTATTTTTAAAGTACTTTATTTACCATTCCTTTTTTGTAAACTTTTGAATTCTAAATTCTTTTGCTCTCTCTGGAACTTTTGCCACCTATTAAAAAGGTAAGCAATATGACATAAATTTTGTGAGAATAAATGTGAAGTCATGAAAATATATTTTCATATTAGCTAGGTTAAAAAAAGAAAATAATAAAAGTAAAAAAAGTATTTTTCAGAATGCATTCAAAGTACATTAGTTCTCACTCTGGATATGGATAGTATTTTTTAATCAGAAATCCTTTGGAATAGTCTTGGATTACTGTATCAATCAGAGTAGCAAAGTCTTTCATAGTTGATCATGGCTACAATATTGCCACATCTTCACTTTGCATCGGTTCATATAAATTTCTTGTTTTTTCTGAAGCCATCCTGCTCATTATTTCTTAAAGTTCAGCATTTCTTTCATCATATATATCATATATGACTCATCTGTCACAACTTGTTCAGCCCAACTGATGGGCTTCCCCTCAATTTCAAATTCACTGCCTTCAAAAAAAGAACTATTATAATTTTTTGTAAATTTACATGTTTCTTTTTTATATCTTTGATATAAAGTAGTGGAAGTAGTAGTAGTAGTGGTAGTAGTGGTGGTGGTAGTAGTAGTAATAGTAGCAGTAGTAGTAGTAGTGGTAGTGGTAGTAGTATTTCTAAATCAAAGGCTAAATTCAGTTTTATAGCCTTCTGGGAATTGTTGCAAATTACTCTCCAGAATGGTTAAATCAATTTACAACTCCACCAACAATGCATTAGTGTCCCAATTTTCTCACTAGTCTGTATTGTGTACCTAATCTAATCCCCTGATTCAAGGTTCTTTTTTTTTAGCCAGTAGCAGATTGATGACTACTGTTTTATTATACAGATTGATATCTGATACAGTTAGCCATCTTCCTTCACATTTTTATTGATTCCTTTTAAGCAGCATTTTCTCCATCTTTTGCTACTTGAGGAATCCAAGGATTTTTTAGTTTGTATTACTCTTTCATTGCATTGACCTTGCTTTTCTCCCCTGATACTTTTAAATTTTCAGTTTTGGTGGATTTAGGTGATGGTGTATATTTGATTAATGAATTTGTTGAAAAGAAAGTTGACAGGACTTTGTAAAGAACAGGTTCCATTGAACTCCTTGGTTTCCTTTTTGGCAAGATTATTGGAATTATGTGGGGTCTCAAAGTAACAAGGTACTCCCTGGTCCAAATGGTACCTGATCCAGAATCCCTCCACATCAAACACAAGAAAGAACGTAGGTTATATTGGAGATTCTCCTTTGTGGGAACATGTATTACTACCCAAGGAAACACATCCTCTTCCTTGACAGATCTAATAATTTTTTAAAATTCTAGTTCTGGGATCAATCAGAACAATTATAATTGCTCTTCTCCATGATAGCCCTTCAAATATACGAAGACAACCATAATGCACTTCCATAGTTTTCAGTTCCATGATAGATACAAGTGATGCTATTGTTTCAGTCAAGCATTTACTAATGTTTCTCTTTTTCATAAGAAGTAAAGTGGAACAGCTCCTAGAATAGTAAGATGGAGTTTCCATTGATCCAAGGGTCAGACCCATAAGTTATTATTTTTAAAAATTATATTTATTTTTATTTTTTTACAAATGATGTTTTTTATACATTACTAAAATATTCTTAAGAGTAAATATAACACCCCCTCCCCCCAAAAAATATAGACCCTCATAAGCAATAAAGTAAAGAAAAGAGAAAAACTTTAAAATTAAAATTAAAGAAATAATAAGAGGGGGCAGCTAGATGGCACAGTGGACAGAGCACCAGCCCTGGAGTCAGGAGAACCTGAGCCCAAATCCAGCCCCAGACACCCAAAAATCACCCAGCTGTGTGACCCTGGGCAAGTCACCCCAATTCCACTGCCCTGCAAAAAAACCAAAAATAAAATAATAACGATAATAATAATAATAATAATAATAATAATAATAAATGTGCTTCAGTCTGTGCATATGTTATGAAGTTTATCACCAATGTTTGGGAGAAAAGATCTCTGGGCTGTTCAACATCCTTATCAAACATTCAAAGAAAGGGAGAAATGGCATTTTTCACAAGGTTATAGATGATTCAAAAGTGGGAGGAACAACTAGCAGACTAAAGAAGACAACACATTTTCATTCCAATCTCTTTCAGTCATTCGGATGATAATAACATGAGAATAAATAGGGAAATATCCAAGAATGAGGCTATCAGTGTTCTCAGATAGACTGAGAATGGGCAGTTATGAGAGAAAAAAATAGATCACCGAGTTAATGGAATTCTAAGACAAGCTCATAGGAGAAGAAGAGAGTGGGCAATTGCCAGTGAAACCTAGCATCTTATTGAATTTCTTAATCACAGGAACTTCTATACTCTCTTGATAACACTTGATTTGTCTCCAACCCCACCCTTTAGTCATTTGACTGTTAAGAATCCTAAGAAGGGGACAGAGCAGTAAATTCAGGTCAGTAACAGGAGGTAAAATCCTTCTCTTCAATAGAAACCTGTTTCCTCTGTTCTAGAAAGAACTGAATAGAAGAAAAGGACCTGTTTTCTTATCATTACTAGATATTCCATACTGTGTCAGTTTTCTAGATCTTCTGAGGTCATGAAGCATGACTTAGTGGATCCTAGAAAGAAAGACTGACTTTCCCAAATGGCTTAATGAGTACAAAAGGAACTTGGGTGTATGAAAGGAAATTTTTTAAAATATATATATAAAACACTACAAAACCTTTCTGAATTTTTTCATCTGAATTCTCTCAATATTCACACATACCATATTGCCAATATTTGCAACCAAAAAAGGAATTCAGGGATCTATTATTGTTTTTTCTAGAAAAGAGATTGGGGATTCCAGACCTTGCTATTTTGATATCAGATTCCCAGCTTATTTAACCCTGAACACCATTTATGGGAAATCACTATTCTATTTTTTTCTCATCTCAGCAAAAGATCTTTTTGTCTTTGGGGTATTTTTCCCCATATCTCTTCTTTCTCTCTTTTTTTTATGTCAGAGAAATTGCCTGACAAAGGGGGAAGAGGAATCCAGTTGAATAGATACTCTCATGACAAGCTGGTTGTCTGAAGTGAGTGGGTCACTCTACTGTTCTTCTAAGATGTACACAACACCTGTATCCCCTGGGCTCTCATCCTCTCTTGTGACCTGAGTTCAAATCCTCTTTCAGACACTTAATAATTACCTAGCTGTGTGGCCTTGGGCAAGCCACTTAACCTCATTCCCTTGAAAAAAATAAAAAAGGAAATAAGAAAAAGAAAATGGTCAAAGAGATGAGATAGAGTGTTAGACTTTAGATACAGCAAGTGTCTCCTAGATTGCAGATTGTGTGAAAGGAAGTAATATGTTACAAGATTAGAACAGAGTGGGTAGAGAGGGAAAGTTATGAGGAAATTGAATGTCAAATAGAATATTTTACATATGATCCTGGAGGAGACATTCAAATCCTTGCTAACCTGTTCACATTCCAATTAATGGGGTGTGGCATGGATGGACCTGCATTTTAGGAAAGCGTTTGGTAGATGAATGAAGGATGGTTTGAAGTGGAGAGAAACTTTCAACAAAGAATCCCACCAGTAGTGAGGTGATGAAAGCCTGAACTAGACTGACAGTGTCAGAGAACAGAACAGAACAAAAGGGAAAGAATCACCAAATCCAGAATACTTGTTAAGAGATTGGATAGATAGTGAGAAACTTAAGAATAGAAGATAACATAGATCTCCAAACTGGGGTAACAGAGGGGATCTTAGTATTCTTCAGAGTTATAGAGAAATTAAGAAAAAAGGAAAGTTTATTGGGTGGAGTTGAATGGTTCAGTTTGGAACATGTTAAATTTAACATGCATGTAGGAAATACAATGTGTTCAATAGGCAGTTGGAGATGTGAGATTAGATATCAGCAGAGAGATCAGGGTTGTATAAATAGTTATTAAGATTCAACAGCTATGGGATGATTATCTTTAATTGAATTATAATTGAATCCTGGGGATTTTATGAGATCACGGAGTAAAAAAAGATAGAGAGAAGAGATCCCAAGACAGACCTGTGGGACACCTGAATTACCAGACATGACATGGATGAAGATCCATTTAAGTAGCCTAAGCAGTGACCATATATGTAGGAAGGGAGATTGACTAAGTCTCAGTTTCCTGATTTATACAAAGGGGCTAATAATATCACCATATCACAAGGTTATTGTTTAGTCAGCCTTAAAGTACTATTTAAAAGATTAGCTATCAATAATAATAAATAAATCAATAATAATTAAAATAATAATTAAATTTCCAAACTGATCATTCAACCAGTTCATTGTAATTTCATGTCTTATTGTATCTTTTTTTCTTCAGTTGGATTTCTAGAACAGCACAAAATTTATTTGATAAATGTCAAATCACAAAATACATGTAAAATATTATTTTCTTTTGTTCCCTATTCTCAAGGGAATCTGAGAACAGGAGCATCCATAAAGTTTTCCTGAAGATGGACCTGAGTTCTATAGTCCTATTTTTCTAAACAATTGTCACATATATTAGAATATGTAATGGGTCCAAAGAAATTCTAAATGGTTAACAATAGTTACAATAAAAATAGTCAATTTTTTGGAATTATGAATATCCATTTATGGAAATCAAAGTGTCCCTTGTTCTGTTCCTACACCATGGGATTTTTAAAATTAATTTACTTATATTTCCAACTTCATGTAAAGAATGCATTCAGCACTCATTTTTCTATAAGGTTTTGTGTGCCACATTTTTCTCCCTCTCTCCTTTCCCTCCTTCATCTGCTTGGCAGTGAGTAATCTGATATAGGTTCTACATGTACAACTAAGTTAAACACATTTCCATATTAATCATGCTGTGAAAGAAGAATCAGAACAAAAGGGAAAAACATGAGAGTGGAAAAATATAAAGCATAAAACGAATATTAAAAATTGAAAATAGTATGCTTTGATCTGCATACAAATGTGATAAGTCTTTCTGTGAATGTTTATGGCTTCTTCCATCACAAGTTATTTAGAACCATCTTTGAGTTAAGTCTATGATAGCTGATCATCACATAATGTTAATGTGTACAATGTTCTTCTGATTCTGCTCACTTCATGCAATCCTTTCCAGGCTCTTCTGCAGTCCTCCCATTCATGATTTCTTCCAGAACAGTAGTACTCCATAATATTCATCACAATTTGTACAGCCATTTCCCCAATGGATGGGCAAAGCTTAAATTTCTATTTCTTTGCCACTACCAAAAGAGCTGCTATAAATATTTCTGGACAGGTTGGACTTTTTGCCTTTTTATGATCTCTTTTATATGTAGGCCTAGTAGTGGCATTTCTAGAACAGAGGGTATGCCCAGTTTTATTGCCCTTTGTCCATAGTTCTAAATTGTTCTCCAGGGTGATTGAATGAGTTCACACTTCCATGAACAGTGTATCAGTTTCCCACTTTTCCCACCTTTCCACTAACATTGAACATTTTCCTTTTTTTGTCTTTTTGGTTAATCTGATAGTCATGAAGTGGTATCTCAGAATTGTTTTCATTTGCATTTCTCTAATCAATATTGATTTGGAGCATTTATTTTTGGTATGACTAGAGATATCTTTAATTTCTTCATGTGAAAGCTACCTGTTCATATCCATTGATCATCAGTTGAGGAATGACTTGGTATTCTTATAAATTTGACTTAGTTCTCTATAGATTTTAGAAATGAATTCTTTTTCAGAAACACTAGCTATAAGAAAATATTTCTCAACACTGCATTTCTTCTAATCTTGTTGAATTGGTTTTATTTTACTCTGTGGGTCTTGCCCTCCTGACAATCAGCAGCACTGACCCCTGGCTGTCAGTCTTCTTCCCATTTGTACCAAAGTCAAAGAACAAAACTCCTGTCAATCATTATGTGTGCCCTATTCTGGGCTCCATCTATCCTGGAATGTGCACTAAAATTTCAGTAGTTTCCATCTGATTCTTATTTCTTTCAGTTGCATGACTTTCATGGAACCTCCAAAAAAATTTTGTTGTTTTTTTTTCCTTCTGGTCTCAATGCTTTGCATTTCCATCCAGATTCTCCATCTCAGAATCCATTGTAGCTCATAATTACATTAGGATTCAATGTTCTATTACGTCATTCTGCTCATGGTCCTCTTGGTCCTTATTTGTGATTTTCCTTTTGGTGCATTTAGAGATATAAACAAATATAATTTTGACAAGATTCTTTCTTTTTTGTTCATTGGAAATACTGGTACCTGTCCACTAATTTACTTCTCTGTGGACATTCTGAGGAATAGAAGACTTGGGGATCCCATCACAGTGACTTTCCAGAAGTTCCTGAAAAATGGGGTTGATACAGATGAGGATGATGAGATGCCACACATAGAAACTATGGAGATAGCAACCTAAGTCCTTGGCTTGTGCATCTACAAAATCTTGGAAAATTCCAGGAGACTTCCAGTTAGCCCAGTTATAAAAACCTGACCTTATGACTGGAAAGGAGTCTTATCATTTTCCCCCAGGAGAAGAGATGAGATTTTTTTTCCTTTATCCATTTTCCTTGTCTCCTCTTTGAGGAATGTAATTTCCTTAAGATTACAGGCAAGTAGGCATGCAAGGAAAGGTGGCTTTGAGTCATAACTAGTGTTGTGACTACTGTTGACTGTTTTCTCAGTGTCTTTGCTTCTTGAGATGAGACTGATCACACACCCCTGTGAAAAGTCCTACCTTCTTTCCTAGCATAATCATTAAGAGAACCTTTAAAGAGTAATTGAGCTAATTTGGAATTCAATTTGAAATGATGCTCCCAGAAGGGTCTAATGTCTGGATACCCTTTGTCACAGTTATACTGCTAAGCTTTATTCTCCAAAGATATTACTTTGAAAAGAGGTTAAAGCATCTTCAAAAATATTGATAGCAATTCTTTCTTAATAACAAGAACTAGAAACTGAGAATATGTTCATCTGCTGAAAAATGTCTGAGCAAATAAGATGTGGTCTAGGAATGTAATTGAATACTTTGGGCCATAAGTGTTGGTGTAGTAGAAAGTTAGGGAGAATTGTATAAACTGATACAGAGTGAAGAGAGCAGAATCGGGTGAATAAATGTTTCAACTACAAGATAAAAGAAAGTTTCATGATCACTATCCCTATACCACAAATAACCCCATAGATTTCCCTGAATAAATCGTGGATCATTAGGGGAAAATACCCAGTAAGTTTTGTTCCTGGCTAATCCAGCCCATGATAGTTCATTTGCTTCATTAGAAGCAGTGCCTTTCCAAATAGATGTACAATAGCCTCGCCTCGCTCATTCTGGACCCCTTAAAAAAGGTCAAGATGTAAACTGAGTAGCCCCAATTCCAGGACTTTCCTTAATTTTCTTTTGTTCCTCTGGAAAGACGAAGAAGTCTAATAGAGTATCTATCAAAGGAGATAGAATAAAGCACTTGGCAAACTCCATAGAAATGGTGGTTATTATTATCATTCTTATAGTTGTCATTGTCTTTGTTTTTGCAAGGCAATAGGGTTAAGTGACTAGCCCAAGGTCACACAGCTAGGTTTATTAAGTGTCTGAGACCAGATTTGACTCAGGTCCTCCTGACTCAAAGGGCCGGTGCTCTATCCACTGCACCACCTAGCCGCCCCACTAGTTGCTATTGCCAATAAGAAGTCCCTAGAAATTATTCCTCCTTCAATATGTGAGGATTTTGAAAATGACCATTCTATGAAAAAATTCACAGAGGCACAGTTTTGAGTCAGCAGCATTCTGTTAAAAGGACCTTGACTCCCTCTCATGAAGCAGATGTCAAGTCTTCCTCACAATCTGAGATTCCCTGTTCTTAGTTTTATAGAACATGATAGCTGAAAAATGCATCCATAGCAGATCAAAAATGTAAAATCTTATTGCCCTTCACCCTCTAAAGTTCATTCCAAAAAATTTGTTGACAAATGAGCTAGTGAACAGACTTTACCAGACCTATCTTAACCTGTCTGAAGGTCCTACCAAGCTAATAAATAAGTGCATCTCAAAACAGATGTCAGACCATCTACATGGACCAATGGGTGAGGAGAAATGTAGAAACCAGGTCACTGAGAGACCAAATGCTCACAGCTCCCAGAGGTAAGGACAGGCAGAGCAGCAACATTATGTCAATCACCCATCGGACAATAGAGAAAGGCTATGAATGGAGAGCAGCTAGGTGGCACAGTGGATGGAGCACCGGCCCTGGAGTCAAGAGGACCTGAGTTCAACTCTGGCCTCAGACACTTAATAATTACCTAGCTGTGTGGCCCTGGACAAGCCACTTAACCCCATTGCCTTGCCAAAAACCTAAAGATAAATTTAAAAAATTTTCAAAAATACCTAGAAGGCATTTCACTTCATTGAGTCACCTCCACCATGCTTGGATTGGTCACCATAACAAGGAAATCAAGATAGAATAAGCAAGTGAACTTACAATCATCATTTCACAGCTATGAAACATTTCAGAACTTATAATTACCACCCTCTGGAATTATATCAAACTGATTAATACTGGTTGGAATAAAATAGAAGTCTAATAAATCATTTTAGACAGCTGAATTGGGAAGTTTGAGTTCTTCACTATTGGATTCTTGTACCCCCCCCACACACACACACAAACACACACTCCTACATATCCATCTTATAAACATACTGAATATCAGGAAGATAGTCAAATATCACTTCTCTCATGAGACACTTCATGGAATACAGGTGGGAGAAATCTTAGGTCAGTACTCTGAAAATAGTGTGCAAGGGAAGTGGAGGTATCAAAACTAAGGGGCTCTCAAAGCTATGGGATGATGACAGTTCTAGTCATCATCTGGTTGCACACTGGGTTCTTTGCTCATCTAGCCCCAATTTCTCTTTCAAATAAAGCTTTCAGAGAAGGCAGAAATACTGAGAGGTAAACCTTCAGAGAGAAACACTGGTCATTACACATGGCTGAGGTAAGGCCAAAGAGGTAACATAGGATCTAGGCATGGAAAATATTAGCTGTCTTCCTCACAGTCTGAGATTCTGTGTATCTCTGTGGCCAGGGAACTTGAGCAGATAATGAGATATCTTCATTAAAGGGACATTTCCCAATGACCCTGAGCCCTGACTGAATAATGAGGCTGCATATGAAATCTCAGGGGTTTCTTCATCATCTGAGATCCAAGTCTCTCCAGAGACTCCGATAGGCATCTCCAGAGTTAAGGTAGAGCAGCAACATTATGTCAATCACCCTCAGGATGCCCTCTTCCCTGCAGGAAATATGATGGAGGAGTAGGGAAGGCTTTCTTTGCCATTGAAAGGGATAATGGTCAGTTACAGTGAAATGGAGCAATCAAGGGGAAGTCTCAATGGGATCATGTGGAAGACTTAAGCCCATGCAGATGTTTGGTGACAGGAGGAACGATTAAGAGAAAAGGCAGAATCATGGAAAAGTGTTCTCCAGATCCTACTGCCAAATCACATTCTTCATTCCCAGTTTTGATCTATATTTATTCATGGAACGAGAGGACATTTCATTTTTACTCTGAGGTAGCAACTGAAGGTCTCTTGAATAAATTCTAGAAAACTTTTAAAAGGTTTTTCTTGACCTCTACCTCTTCAAAATTGTATATACACACACACACACACACACACACACACACACACACACAAAACACACATATTGCTCCTTTGGTTCAGGAGGAACAAGTTGAATTCTTCTTCTTCATGACGCCCTTCAAATATTTAGTAACAACTGTTGAAACTGATCTGTGTTTTCTCTTCTGCGCTCAAAAAGTGGATGCTTCTCTTTTAACAAATTATTTTACTAAGTTTCTTATGCTTTTTAAAAATAAAGAGATAAATGCAATAACTAATAGGAAAATTCGATGCATTCAAAATGGATCAAATGGACAGAAACAAAATGTTGTCATTAAGGTTTGATGTCAACACAAAAAGAGTTCATCCAAGTTGGGTAGTAGGGATCTCCGACTGATAATGCTGAGCTATTCAAAATTTTCAAAAAAAATATTTACAGAAAGACAATGACAGATAAATGACACAAAATCTGGAGGGATTGCAGAAATGTATTGGGGGATAAATATTTTTAAAGGAGCTATGATGATCTTGATTTGGAGATGAAAGGAAAAAGATACTCTAGGAAATTAAGATTGTTAGTGTGTGTGGTCAGATGGACTGGGTACGGTCAGATGGACTGGGTATGGTCAAATCACAAGACATCTAAGGAAGAAAAATATCATCTGAGTCAATAGGAGATGCTGAGATAAGTTCTCTGAACTGGAATTTACCAGAATTTTCTGTGATACTACGCAGAAAATCACAGGGACTTTTTACTGCCTTTGGCAGTAAATTCCCTAGAATCTCAGACAAGGAAATTTAGGGTAAAGGATAAAATAGCATTTTCAGGTCAGTTCCCCAGTAGACCATTTCTCTTTAAGACAATTCTTCCCTTGAGGGAACAGGGTTGGAGAAGAATGAGATGTTTCCTGGTCATTCCCAAGCATTGTGATCTGTAATAGGAGTCTGGTCTCTCTGGAATCAGGGAGTATCTGAGTATTCTGAGTAACATGGAAAGAACAAGGACTGAATCCCATACAGTTGTTGGGTGTGCTCTGGGAGGACTATGGAAATACAAAGTCAGGAGGGAAGTAGAACACAATGAAAAGATCTTGATATTCACAGTCCCTGCTCCTTCAAATCACCAAGCTCTCTCTCCATTTCTAGCTACTCTGTTGCTGGATGAGGGGAAAGGACAATTTACATCCTTTTTTTAATCTGGGGAAAAACTGAAGTTTCAGGACAATCCCAGTGTGAAATAAGATCCCCATCTGATTTACTCCTGAAAACTACTTCGAGAAAAGCTCTCTCTGTTATTTATTTTATCAGAAAATACTTGCCTGACATTAAAGTCTATGGGACCTTTCTATTTACCGATTATCCAATGCCATTCCAGCTGAAAAGGGGGGAAAAAAAACAGTCCAAGGGCTACTTTCAACTGGATTAGGCAGGTGATTAAACTGACCTGAATGCTTCATTTACATCTTTCAAAGTGTATGTTTCTTAGGTTCCCATGCTTTCTTGTGACCTTGCTCATTACTACCTCACTAAATTTGCTTCTCTCTGAACTCCCGGGAATGAAAAAAAAAAATCTCGATAGGAATGAACCCACTTTGATTATATAAACAGTACAAAAATACTCTTGTAGAAATCCCCAACAAATGTTCATCCAGACCAGATGAGAACATTCTTCCAGAGATAGCAAGCTCTATCAGCCACAAAGGCAGTTCATTTTCATGTTTACAGATCTGGAACTATAGGGTGCTTGTAGATAAGAGAGTTTCAAAGAAAGGGAATTAATTATTAAACACAAGCTTAGAATCACAGGATCAGAGAAGTAGGCCTGCAAGGAACCTCTGAAGATGGGAAGGTTTCTCAACCCATTCCTATACTCCTCTTGCTAAGAACTTTCTCTGAAAATTGTTGATATCAGTTCTATATAAAGAATGCATTTTGTGGACATTTTACAAAGACTTTCTTAGGTATTTACAAGTCTATCACTTGGAAGAATTGCCTGGTTCTAGAGGGTACCAATAAGAGGACTGATAGTTTCTGTGAGGAAACTGAGGCTCACTGTCAAGTTAGCTTAAGTAAAGAAACATTCAGTAAGAACCAATGAACCTGGTACTGCATTAAGCTCTAAAATCAAAAACAGTAGTCTCTATTCTCATGGGTCTCATCATTATATATGAGACAACCTACAAATAATTATATTCAGGTAAGATGCTTATGGGGAAAATGGAAATAATTTCAGAAGGAAGGAGCTAACATAAGGGCATCTGGGGAAAAGGAGTATGGAATTTTATCTTGTAATTGAAAGAAAGCAGGGAGGAAGGTAGAAGAGGTGAGGAGAGAAGCATAGGGTACAATCAATGAAAATTCATAATAAAGAGATGGACAAGGAGAAGCTAAGTGGAGCAGTGGATAGAGCACCAGCTCTGGAATCAGGAGGACCTGAATTCAAATGTGACTTCAGACACTTAATAATCACCTAGCTGTGTCACCTGGGGCCAGTCACTTAACTCCATTGTCTTGCAAAAACAAACACACACACAAAAAGAGATGGATATCTCATGTGGGGGATAGCAAGGAGGCCAGAATCACTAGTTTGCAGATTATGTTGAAGGCAAAAAAGATTTTGGATGACAGGAAATATAGAAGGGCCATGATTATGGCTATAAAAATACAAATGATTAATTTTATATTTGATGGAGGCAACTGAGAGTTAATTATGTTAATTGAATAAAGAGCTGACACTGTGCTTTAGAAATATCATGGATATCTGAGTAGAATCTGGATTGTATTGGGAAGATGCTTGAGGTAGAGGGAAACCAATAAACTGGCTAATGTAATATTTGAGGTTTAAGGAGATGAAGGCCTGCACCAATGTGTAGTTAATATTAAAAAGAGAAAAGGGCATATACAATGTCAATCAGTCCATAAGCTTTAATCAGGCACTTATCACACATTGTGCTAACTGCTGGAAATTCAAATATAAGGAGAAAGAACAGCAGACCGTCATAGCAGACTCTGCCATCAGTGAGCTTACCTTCTAATAGAGAAAGGCAGCACTGAGACCTGGGGAAGTGAAAGTACCAGAGTGGGACAATGGGAAAGATATGATTGTCCAAAGAGTCAAGAGTGTAAGTTAGAAAGGAATGATGACATGGCTGGTCTGACCCTCTGCCTTAAAACCTGGAGTTCTTATGAGGAACAGACTTATCAGAGAGAGAGGTCTTGGAGGCTACAGTGTGAGTGTCTGGATTCTTTGGTGGAAAAGTTTATGAAATATGGTTAAAGTTCAGAGAAAGAGGCATAGTCTTGAGAGGACTGAAAGAGATTATGAAGAAAGAATCAATGGGACTTGGCAACATGTTAACCATAGGGGGTCAGAAGGAGATGAGCAGTGAAAGATAAGTCCCAGGTTTTGAATCTCAGTGACTAGAAGGTCCATAATAAAAATATGAAAGCCAGAAAAAGGGTTTGGGTCAGGGGAAGAAAATGAGTTATTTTAGACATGTGGAATTTAAGTTGTCCATGAGACATCTAATTTCAGATGCCCAGGACAAGGTGTCAGTAAAACCTTCCCATAAATGAAAGCTGTCCCAAAGTGAGATGGATGGGTGTAGGAGAAAGTGAACTTCCCCTTGCTTCTTTTTTCCAAACAAAGTACATTTCTCATATATAGTTAACCTTGTAGAAGAGACTCTCATTCATTTCTATGTTCAGTCAGATACCCTGACATTCATTTTGAATATGGGATTCCAATTTCCTGAAATATAGAGACATTGTCTTTTTTAGTGTTTATTCATTCTGAAAGAGAAGTATTTCTGAAGAGAAGTATTTCTCTTCCTATCTGTGGTATTTCCATAGCTCCATCTACTTGAGGAATTCTGAATAGTTTTCTTTGTCTAGTGTAGCCTTGTTTATAAATTATCAAGGCCTGCTTAGCCCTAAGTTTACTCCTATTCATTCACATTTTCAGTCTTTGAATAAAAGCTCCATTGATTTTGGTGATTTCATTTGCCTGTTTAGTGAACAGCTACTAAAATAATTTTATTGTTGGTCAGTATACAACTCTTTGTGACACCATTTGGGGTTTTCTCGGCAAAGATTCTGGAATGGTTTGCCATTTCATTCTTCAGCTCCTTTTACAGATGGAAAACAGAAGCAAACAGAGTGTCATGACTTGCACAGGATCACAGAACTGGTAAGATTCTGAGGTCACATTTGAACTCAGGAAGATGAGTCTTTCTGACTCCAAGCCTAGAAGTCTATCTACTGTGCCATTTAGCTGCCCCTGAAAAGAATTAGAGTCCAAAGAGCCGGTAAGAGTTCATCAAATACCAACTCTACCAGATTCACCTTGATCCTCTTTTTAGATAAAATTGCAAAACTGATAAAGGATCTGAAAGTTGTACAAGACTCCCAGATCTACTCCAACCCATGCCTGAACAAAAAACCCATCACATCAGACCCCCCAAAAAGAGTAATAAAGTCTTTACTTTAATGTTTCCAGAGCCAGAAACTGAAAACTTTCTAAGGAAACCCTTTCTTTTTTGAAAAATTTTGGTTTTTGTTTGTTTCTTTTATTTAAACAGTATTCATCTATCTGACACTTGCTTGTTGTGTGACCTTAGGCAAGTCACTTAACCCTAATTGACTCACAACCAGGAACAATGCCATTTGTCCTTATTCATGTCTGATCATTGAACCCTCAGATAGCTCTGCAGGAGAAAGTGAGATTGGTGACTTAGAGCATCACCCTCTCACTCCAATTCAATTCATTTGCTTGACATGGCATTAGCTCCCACATGTCAGAGTCTTCTTTGACAATGAAGTCAAACAAGCATCCATCAAGTAATAATAGATTCAATCTATTGATTTGATTCTATTCTAATATCTATATCTAATAAAATATATCACAATTCATAGATAAAGCTGGATCACAGATGCTTAGAGTTAACTAATAACTGCACTGCAGACATTAAAGTAATTAATGGGGCAGGGGCAGTTAGGTGGCACAGTGGATAGAGCACCCACCTGGGAGTCAGGAGAACCCTAGTTCAAATCAGGCCTCAGACACTTAACATTTATTTATCTGAGTGACTTGGGCAAGTCACTTAACCTCATTTTCTTGCATAAACCAAAATAATAATAAATAATCATCATCATCATTAAGAACTAGTAATGATAGGCTTAAGATCTGCAAAGTTCTGAGACAGCTAGGTGATATGGTAAATAGGGCACCAGCCCTGGAGTCAGGAGGGCCTGAGTTTAATTCCAGCCTCAGACACTTAATAATTCTCAAGCTGTGTGACCTTGGGCAAGCCACTTAACCCCATTGCCTTAAATCAAGAAAATTGGGGGAAAATTACAAAGTTCTTTATATATGACATCTCATATTATCCTCACAATATGTTATGAAGTATTTGGTATTCCTATTGCTTTTTAATGAAGAAAGTAATTCAGATTACAGTTAAGTGATGACCTCAGTCATGCTGCTCTTAAGAATCCAAGACAGAATTTGAACTCAACTCTTCTGGGCTCCAAGTTTCTCATTTGATCATCAGGTAATATCTGTACCCCATGGAATCATTTCTCTGTTAACTGTTTGACTTTGGTTCCTCACTACAAAGCCTTTTGTCATCTCTATAAAGACTTAACATTTACAAATGCCTTCAGTTTACAAAGACTTACAAGAAAGTTAGAACGTGGTTAAATCACAATTGCAAAGGAGCTCAAATTTGAAAAACAGTTAAAATTATTTTCACATCTAATTGAGGAAATATATTAATTTTTTATAAAAGAAAGAGAGGAAATGAAGGGTGAATCAGTGCCCAATCAAGGAAAAGAGGAGAGGCAATGACTCTCTCCGGGAGGCTTATTTCTGTAATACATTTCTCAACATGACAGGGGAAAGGAGGAAAGGAGAGAATGAAGTAAGCCTACATTAAGCGCCTCCTATGAGTCAGATACTGTGTTAAATAAACACTTGACACATATTCTTTCATTTGATCCTCGGGAGAATTCTGTAAGGTGGGTGCTGGTTTAGTCCCAGTTTACAGGAACTTGAGGTAGAGAGGTGTGCACAGCCGGGTAGTATTTGAGATCAGATTTGTACCCTTCTACTCTAGGCTCAGTGCCCTGTGGAGTGTGGTGCCACCTAGCTGCTACTAAGAGAGAGGGGGAATCCAGAAGGGAAGGCTCTATGTATGAGCATGAAAGTCTCCGATGCCCATGTCTGCTTGTCCCTGGGCCCTGTGAGAGGAGCAGGGCTTCCTGGACCCGGTGCCACCTACCATGGCTGTGCCCCCCACACCCGAGCAGCTGGAATGTGTTCAGGAGAATGCAGCGGACGGAAGCCCAAGTGGGAGTTCCTTTCCTGGAGGATTTGACTTGAGTGACTGAAGGCTGATCTCCGGTCGTAACGGGGTTGGGCTGGAGGGGCCCAGCCTGGGCCTGGGGCTCTGATCTTCAGCATCCCCGGGAGCTCCCCGTCTCCATTCTCCTCCTTTGCTGCCGCCTGATCCACAATGGGATCTGATGGCTGTTTGACTCACATCCCCCAAGATTGCGATAAAGAGCCCGCGCGCCCCAGTCCGGCCTGCGGTCAGCACCGAGCGCTGTCCAGTCCCAGGCCTCGCCCGCTGCTGCCCGGCCCGCGCGGTCCTCCGGCTGGGGCCGGGCCCGGGTGGCAGACTTGTCCTACAGAAGCACTGCAGTGTCTGTCCGTCCTCTGCCCCCAGCTTCCCCCTCGGCCCCCACGCCCTCCACTCTCCCCCTACAACCACCTGGCTCTGCTGCTGAGGGTGCCGGAGACCCTCCCCAGCCCCACGCGGCCCCCTTCCTGCTGGCCCTGCCTAGAGTCGGCGCATTCCTCTTCTGTGGCCTCCCCGCCCCGACCAGGGTGCAGCATCGGCGTCCTGCCTCTGGCTCTTTCTGGCCCTGGCCATCCAGCACGGATCTCATTTATTTCTTCCTGGGCAGCAGAATGTGTAAGGTCAGAGGGAACCTCGCAAGGTGCCCCTCCAGAGGGCCCTGGCCGAGGAGCAGGAATTAGAAGGTGCAAAATGGACACCCTCCACATCAACACCCCAGAAACGTTATTCTCAGGCTAAGAAGATGCTCAGACTCAGACCCCTGGGATTAACTCTTCACCCCAGCTGCAGTCCCCTTCCCACATCCCTCAGAGGAAAGTCAAGGTTCTGCCCATCCCTTCGGAGACTGAGGGTTTGCTATCTAAATAGTGAATAACCAATTACAAGGTTGTCGATCACTATGGTAAGTCTTTTACACATACCTGGGAGGCAGCTGCTCTCATGGTCCTCATTTTACAGTGGAGGAAACAGGCAGGTAGAGGTTCAGGGGTCTGAAAGACAGTATCTGAGTATTCCTGATTCCAGGATCAATGCTCTTTGTTCTCTGAATCTGCCTAGGTAACTGGAGTCTTCAGGATTTACTGTACTTGGGAAGTGAGGTCCAGGGCTTCTGTCACAAGACCAGAGGAAAGTCACTCCAACAGATAGCCCTGCGATGGAGAGTAGAGGAGTGCCCCCTACTTGGCCATTGAGGTGTAGGATGCATGCAAGGAAGACCAGTATCTCTGGTATGAGGGCTGCCAAGCCCATTTCAGAGCTGCTTTCCACCGTTGCTGACCACCTAAGCTACCCAGCTCTCATTTGTGACTCCCAGAAGCTGCAGCATGCACAGTTTACCATGGCAGATGGACTAAACCAGGTTGAAGATAAGTGAAGGATTTCCCTGGTGGAATGTGAATATGAAAACAATTCATTCCAACTGCCAAGAAGGCAGCTGAAGTGGGTTCAGTGGAGTGTTTAGAATGTGAATGGATATGGAAGACACTGTATCTAGAGTCATCAGTAATTGTCTTGACTCTCTCTTGTCACTGGCTTGTATGATTCACTTAAATCCAATTTGCACACAAATCAAAACACATTACCCACATCATTTTGCCATTTTTACCTGTCTTAAAGACCTTGTGGTAACCTTTTTAAGGATCACATATTCACCTTCTGGTGTGAGGAAAAGGCTAAAAAAGATATCCTAAAAATTGTCTGCTTAATCAACCCTGGTCTGATTTCCACAGCAGGCAAAGATCCTATCCTACAGTCAAAACACATAGCACAACACACACACACACACACACACACACACACACACACACACACAAAGTAAGAAGATGAATCCATGGAATATGTACACACTCATCAAGATTCAATAGACCTGTAAGACAAGCAGATCTTGTTGCAAGGTAACTCAGCAGATATCACATCCAAATAGCAATCCCGAGTGAAGCTAGGCAAACAAACGTCGCTGATGTCAGAACTGAAAACCTTTTTCTGAAGTGGTAATAGTGGTAATAGTTAAGGGGAGTATCCTGAATCTGGGGTAGGTTTTGTAATCAAAACTTATCTAGCTAACAAGTTTGCTTGCCTACCAAAAGGAGTGAATGACAGGTTTATGACAATGCAATTGCCACTTGCAGGAAAATACAATACCACCTTCATCAGTCTATGTTCCCACCATGACAAACTCTGATAGTAAAAAAAAAAAAAATTTATGAGGACCTGGAAACCCTTATCATCAATGTACCAAAAGAGGCCAAGCTTATAATTCTAGGTGACTTTAACACTAGAGAAGACTCAGATGGTAGTCTGACATGACATGATAGGGAGTCCTTGTAAGAAATATAAATGGAAAGAACAGCAACAATGGTCACTTTTTACTAAAGATTGGTGCATCCTATGACTTTCTCAACAAAAACACCATCTTCTGTTTACTTAAACATGATAAAATTTCCTGGATATACCCTTGCAGCAAACATTGGCATACAATAGATTATGTGATTTTAAGGAGAAGAGACAAACAGAATGTGTGAGTGACAAAGGCAATGTGTGGTGTAGAGTGCTGGACTGATCACAGTCATCCCCTCTAAGCTTAATATTCATATTCAAATGAAGCAATAGCCTCAAGGCAAAAGAATTAGCAAAAGAATTCATGTCAAGAGATTAGAGCGCTTATTAGAAATGTTAGCTTTAGCAATAAGAGAAGAAAAAGAAATTAAAAGAATTAGAATAGGCAATGAGAAAAGAAAACTCCCTACAAATGATATGATGGTATACTTAGAAAATCCTAGGAAAAAACTAAAAAACTACTTGAGATAAATAGCAATTTTAGCAAAATTACAAGATAGAAAATAAACCCATTTAACTCATTTATTACCAAGAAAGAACAGCAACAAGTAAGAGAAAGAGAAATCCCATTTAAAGTAACTATATATAAACAACATAAAATACTTGGAAATCCATGCATCAAAGTTAGCTACCATATTGCTGGTGATTCCTTTAATTTGAAAAGGCTACAAGCCAAAGTCAAAATGATGGGAGTACTGGTGTAAGTTCACTTCCCTTGACAGTGTTCTTTCCGGGAAAGTACACAATGCTGAGGAGGTAGACACATTGCCAGAGTTAGCTCAGTATTTGGAAAGCATTGAAAGAAAGTATGGGGGAGAAGAAGTATTAGACTAACTACCAAGCTGAAGGTCTGCAGAGCTGTTGAACTGACCTCATGGCCTATGAAGTTGGAATAGTCTACCAGCACCACGTCAGGAAACTGAATCATTTCCATATAAATTATCTTAGGAAGATTCTGAGGATCACCTGGAAAGGTTCTTTCTCAAGCTAAACTGCCGAGCATTCCAATACTACTCCAGAGTGCAACTGTGTTGGGCTGGGCACATTGTTAGAATGCCAGAAGTGTGCTTGGAAAAAAAAAAAGATGATTTTTATGGAGAATTCACACAGGTGGTCAGAAGAAGTGATAGTGGCTTACCCTGATAGTCTCACTGAAGAATTTTAGAATTGATTGTACAGTATGGGAGACAGTGGCAGAGGACCACCCAGCATGGTGTACCCTCATCAGAGAGGGTGCTGTGCACTATGAGAAAGGCAGAAATGAAGCAGCTTAAAGGAAAGATGACATTCTTAAGTTTAGATTAAGCACCCCAGTTATTCACATGAACTATTTGTGCCCAACCTGGGGTAGAGCACTTTGAACTCATTGGTCTGATAAGCCACAGTCAGATATACTGTCATTTCTCTCAAACATTGTGATGTTATTTTGGTTTCCAGAGAACAACCAACCAGCTCTGTGTTGCCCACTAACTTCATAAATTTTATACATTTGATGCTCATAACAATCCTGGAAAATAGGTACCATGACTTTGAATTTGCAATTAAGCAAACTGAGAAAGATGATAAGTGATTTATAGGAGTTCACACATAAAATAAGTGTCTGAGGCTAAATTTGAAGTCACCTTTCTAAAGCCAGTCTCAATACCCTACACACAATACCACTTTTCCTGGAATGAATCTCTATCTCCATCACTCAGAATCCTTCACATCCTTCTGAAGTACAATATCAATATTTGTGTAATCCCTGTGTAGAAGGAGTCCTTGACACCTTTCTGGGCCCCAAGAAACTCCTCAGAAATATAACTTTGGCTAGTCTTACCATGAACTTCTCCTCAACTGCAGTCCCCCATTCTGCCTAAGTGGAGATCCTGTTACACCTCTGGAGGTGAGCTTGTTCTTGTTCTGGGTCTAGATATTTAGTTGCAGGCGAATTCTGAATCAGACGTGATGTCTGGATCCCCTCTTTTGGGTGCTCATTGCAATAGCAAGGAATGCATTTGGCTTTTGGGAGGGAGAGATGGTTGGACAAAACACTGAAATCACCCCTCACAGCATTCCTGAGACAGCAGGAATTTGCCATTGGCCTGTGTTTGTGGATATGTGTTGAAATTGTCAGTCTGGAAAATTCTGTTGCGTTTGTGTAATCTGTGTTTGTGCCTCATCTGTCTTTGTGTGTTCACATTGTCTATTTATTTGTGTGTTTGGGTTCTTCTATTGATTTGTTAAATGAGGAGAAATATTCCCCTAAAATTTTCCTTTGGTTGCCTCATTTTTAAATTGCTGCTCTTTGTTATTTCAGGCACCTAGATATTTAGGCTCTCCCCTTGAGCCTGCTTTCTGCCTGTGTTACAATGGGTGATATGATCCTTCCCTCCTCACCCCTGCATTGTCTCTTGAGTCACTTCCAAGAGGGATTTTTTATTTTTATTTTAAAAAGGAATGGGCTTTGGTGTTAAATTGACTAAAGCCAAACTACTCACCCTGTTATTTTACTATTATGAGAAGCCCCCCCCCCATTCCTTGTTTATGTTAGCTTCTCTTTCCCGTTCTCCGTGATTCTGTGCTGCCAGAATGTTTCCTCCTCCCTCTGCCTTTCAGGAGAGAGAGTTACTTCAGGAAGAATTAGTAAAGTAAGTGTTAAAAGGGACCTTCTTTTGAAGTTAAAGAAATAGGAAAGAGACAGTGAATATTACCAAATATGTTAAACAAAGAATCATAGAAAGAAATGCTATTTTAATTTGAAAATAGGGAAAATAAATTTCAGAAAGACAAGAGGTTAATCCTAAAGTGTATAATGTGGTTACCAAGATATGCCCATATAGGGAAACTAAATAGTGTTTTTCCAGAATGATATGGCATCATTAGAGCTTCAGGAGTTTATCAATATAGATTCAGATATTGTTAGTTATTACAGAAAATTATGAGACATGTAAGGATTGAAGAATAGAAGATCAACTCCCCCCCAGAAAGAATCCAGGAGGTTCTCTCTATAAAAGTTATTCAGTTTACTCTATTTGAAGAAGGGGGGCAGGGAATATTCTAATTAGGCTAAGGGATTTTTGAATGACTGCCTTCTCTAGGATTTTAGCAGTTATAATCAAAAAAGTGTTAAATATTAAAACCTTGGAATGGAAAATGTATTATGAAAAGTGGAATCCTATCTGTGGTTTATATAGGTGTATAAGCTACATGATTCTAGTTCAGAATAGTATGAATTAAAGTCAAGAAGAGCTAATGAAAAGGAATGATGGAAGTGTTTATTAAGGGAAACTGTGAGCTGTATAGTCTGGGTCAGAGGTTTGGAAAGAACAGGAAAGAAAATCCAGACATAGATAATTGGGGAGTTTTTTGAACTATATGTTAAGTATGGAAATTGGTAAAAACACATAGACAGAAGGTTTGAGCAGGGTTGACTTTGTATACAGAGGATGGATTCTGGGAACTTTGGAAAATGGCGTACAAATCATTGTAAGAAAAGAAGTATAGAACTATAAGTCTATAAGGAGATATGTGTTTAGATGAGGTTGGGGTGATTTAAAAATTGCATTAAACTGGTACTTTTTGCAAGTTTGGCAGTGAATTGATTGGAGAAGTAATAAACCCCATAAAGTGAAAAGTTTGATATGAAAGCAATTGCTACGTAAATGTTCATTTTATTATGTTATTATTGATTCTATGATGTGCTAGTCTAAAGAGACATGTAAATTGAATTAAGGGGTTTGTAAAAAAAATGTTAGGGCTTTGATTCTGATGTTTTATGACCCCTCCAGAGTCATGGGAGTCAGGCCAGACTTGTGAGTTAGCTTTAGAATAACTAAACAAGAGGAAGGTAATATTTGACACTGATTGGAATGTAGTTCATGTATTGGGGGAAAATCTAGAGTGAGTGAGTAATGATAAACAGTAAAGGTAAGGAATTAGTCCATATTACTTTGATATCTCAAATTGTGGGGAATCTCCAATTCCAAGAACATAGAATGTTATAATATTAAAAATGTTGGTCAGTGAGGATAGAAAGCTCTTATAAGTGAAAGCACTGAGAAGTTAGAATTGTACTGATAAAGATAAGAAGAATTTGCAAACTTTTAGGGTTTTAAAAAAAAATGATTTAAGGCTAACTTGAATATCACTTTTGGAATTTAAGAGAACTTTGGGGAAAATCTTGTAGTCATAAAAAGGGATTTTTTTATTTAGCAACAATTGATCTTAAGAAGTCTTTGTATTGGGAGTGGCTAGGTGGCACAGTAGATAGAACACCAGCCCTGGAGTCAGGAGTACCTGGGTTCAAATCCGGCCTCAGACACTTAATAATTACTTAGCTGTATGGCCTCGAACAAGTCACTTAACCCCATTTGCCTTACAAAAATCTAAATTAAAAAAAAAAGAATTCTTTGTATTGTAAAGTTTTAGGGAGTAAAGGGAACATACATGTAATTAAAATTTAGTAAACTTTGTATAACAACAGTTTAAACTATACTTTTTGAGACTTTAAAATTGTTTTGTAATAACAAATTAGGAACGAATTGAAATTTCATCTATCACATTTGTAAAGATTTGTTATGAGAAAGAAAACTAGAGAATAACTTGCCAATGGGTTATAGTTCTCAAAAAAATTGTGAAAGGCTTTGTTTTTCACCTCATGTTTATGAAAGGGAATATTGATATGTGAGATCAGTGTAGCTTATTTATTATCTGTTAAAAGAGGAAATGATACATATAAGTGCAACACTGTCATGGGTCCTAAGTGTACATTGGACTTTTGAAATTATTGTGTAAAACTAACATTGGGAGAGGAGCTTATTTTCTTTGAAAATAGAAGTGTATTTGGAAGAAGAGATAAAATAAGTTATGAAGCAAAAATTCAGAAGAAGTTTGTGTGTAAAAGATATTTCATTCTAAGGTTAACTTTAAGAGAATCTGTTGTTTTATATCGCTTTAAGAGAATGAGATGTCAGTGTGTTATGTTTCATGCAGGTTAAGAATTCAATGTTTACATCATATCTTACCTGCCAGATACCCTTTCCAATGCTATTGAATAAATGTGAGGGGCTTTGGAAAATGATTGGGAAATTAAAAATGATGTAACCCTAATTAGATGACTTATCAATAAGATTGAAGGGTGGTGTCAAACATGGGATCGGCTTTTGGAAATGTAAACTATTTTACTGTAATGATGTCAAAGCTGGAATTAATGATTGTTAATGAGGGAAATTATCAAAGGCCATGACCCTCTGAGTTCCCTGAACCTTTAAACAATATGTTGAAGCTTGCTCTAGATCTGTAGGTCCAGGTATAAATGTAATAATGGAAAGATTATTATGTGAAATCTAGTTTTTCATGTGTTACTCTTATTTCTGTTTTGTTAAATTTAGAGACCTCAGCCCCTGAATTCCCAAACTCCCTCCCCCCACCCCTGTCACCAGGTCCCATCTGTTCCCCCTCAGAAGATTCCTTCACTGAATAAAAAGGGGAGAAGAAGGCAGCAGGAGGATGGTGGAGAACTGGCAGAAAAATTCTTATCTCAAAAACAGTAGAAAGAGAGACAGTAAAAATGTCTGCAGCAGGTTTTGAGTATCTCTGGGTTTTGTTGACACATTTTCAGAATGGGTAGGAGCTAATGAAACAGCCTTGGAAGTAGTTTAAAAAATTCTGAATGAGCCCCTCCCTGATATGACCTCCTGCTAGGAATCAGGTCAGACAATGGCCCTACTGTTACAACTGAAATCTCTCAAGGAATACTCCAGATCCTGGGAGAACTTGACTGCTTTTGAAAGTTTAGAAAGCAGCCCTATTTAATGTATTCTGATGACAGGGACACTCAGACTACATATAGGTGATAGATGTGTAAGGAAGGGAGCTGATTGATTATGACCCCCTCCCAAATCCAGATTGTGAAGTGGATTCACTTGGTGATCTAATTAGGTAAAACAAACTATTTTAGATCACAGGACTTTTAATCAATTTTCTTTTTATATCAGATACCAGGACGGTCAGAAAAGGAAATGCTACTGGGTAAATGTCATGTTCTTGGAGCCAAGGAAGCCAAGACCTCAGGTGACAGGGATGTGCAGTCAAAGGGGCGGCTTCTCAGTATGGCTGAGGTTGGACCCTTTTGATGTGATTTCCCCAAAGTAACATTTGGATAATGTCTCACCTGGAAGAATAATTCTGGCCTAAGACACTTGACTACCCACATGACCTCTCCCTGGACACTGATATTCAGTACCTATAAGGGAATTTCCCTTTGATGTCCTGGATCTCTATGGCTACTAAGCAAACCAGAAAAAAAAAAGAAGTTTTAGGTGAATTGGATCTAATAGCCAGAGATAGGTTAGGTGTGTTAGGTGTGTGCCTCTGATACCCGCTAACAGCTACATGTTAAGATAGGAATTAAGTTTCTTTAATTTTATTTAGAAGGGATATTTAGGCAAGAAGAAGAAAGGGAAATTCTTAGGATAATTATGGGTTTAAGGAAGGCCTAACTTAAGAAAAAGAATGTGAGTCAGATAAGTATATCAGGAAAAGGAAAATCAATGGTAGATTTGGGAATATTTTGAAATTTTTCATTTTGGTTAAGGATGTTTGAGCCATTATTGTAATAGGAGCAAAGGCTAAGATTGTTTTATTTTTAAACTGTCTGCTGGGTACTCTGAACTAAGATGACTGTTGAATGTATGTTACAAGCTTAAGTCAGATTATAATTCTCATTGGGAGTTTGCTCATATAGTAAAACAGTAATGAAGGTTTATTGTGTTAAAGTGAAGTGTATGCATCAATATGGCAATAAGGCAAAAGAAAACATGTGTTTTGATCTAAGTAAAATGTTAAGTAGATTCTTTACCAGAAGACAAAGTCTCAACCAGTCACCTGAGCTGGAGAGGAATTTTTGGAACAGATTCAGAAGATGCAGAAGGACATCAGAGGTCTCCAGGAGAGAAGAGAAGAGAGGAGAGACACTGGACCAGTTCATCAACACCATTTCTCACCTATATGTACATTGTTTATCTATAACTTCCCCTTGACTCTGAAAAATGTGGCCAGCTAAAGGTTTCAAGGGGTTGAGCAAACGTGAAAGAATTTACTTAGAAAACAAATTCTGAGCCAGAGGGGAGAAAAACACCAGTGGCATATGACTAAGTCAGTTTGCCTGGAGAGTAGCAAATGTCTAGACATGTTCAGAATTAGGGCACACATATCATATTCTGGGCTGTACGACTTAGAGGTAGGTGATCTCAGACTCATGTGAGATTAATGATAGTACCTGGATCCCTTGTAAAGATGCACAAAAAGGGGACTTGTTAAGGGAAACGATACTACTAGTTAATGTGGACTTGCAAGGAAAATGAGGGTGATAATCAAATGGACCAGCAATGTGAGTCTATATTGCAGAAATTTGAAGAAATCTCATCAAAATAAAGAGAGGGGATTGAATGGGATAAAGTCTTAGATTTCTTCAGTAAAATATTATAGATTAGAAATAGTTAAGCTGTGTGTTATGTCCCTTCTACCCCTCCTCCCCTGACAAGCAATTTAATGTTACCTTGACCAGAATGTAAAGAGTAAACTGACCCTGTCTTATCTGGATTGAAGTCCAGACAGTTCTACATTCCTTGTCCTGAAAGGGGAGAACCTACCTCAATTTGAATTATGTGCTTTTTCTTTAGAGTAATTTACATATATAGATTGTGAAGAATGCATTCCTCACTAATGAGGGTGGGTTAGTGGGGGAAGGTGGAATTGCTTTAGGATAAATAGATCTTGGATTTCCTGCTCTTGCACCCCTTTTCTCTCTCCATGTTTAAGGTGGAGCAAGGGGTCCAATTCTCAAGAATTGAATAAAATTTTTATCTTCATACCTTGAGAAATCTCTGAGTTTTAAGTGGGTAAACTCATACCACATATATTCATAGCAGTTCTGTTTATGGTAGCAAAGAATTAGAAATTGAGGGGCTGTCCATCAATTGAGGAATGACTAAACAAACTGTGGTATATGTATGCCGTGGATCACTATTGTTCTATTAGAAATCAGAAGGGATGGGATTTCAGAGAAGCCTGGAAAAACTTGCATGAATTGATGCTGAGTGAGATGAGCAGAACCAGAAAATTGTACACCTTAACAACAACATGGGGTGATGCTCAATCTCACTGGACATGCTCACTGCATCAGTGCAACCATCAGGGACAATTTCAGGGGATCTGTGATGAAGAATAGCATCTTTATCCGGAGAAAGAACTGTGAGGTTTAAACAAAGACCAAAATTGATTATCTTTAATTTTTAAAAAAGCCATCCTATATATTAGATAATTTTGCTATTTCTAATATTTTCTTTCTTCCTTAAGGATATATTTTTTTTTCTCTCAACACATTCAGTTTTGATATCTGCATATCATGGAAATAGATGTAAAGATTATGGGGGGGATTAAGGTAGGAAGACTATTCTGTTGAGGGAAGGGGAGAGGAGGGAAGGATGGGGGAAAATTATAAAATTCAAAACCTTGCAAAAAAGATTGGTAGAAATTGCTATTGTATATAATTTGAAAACAAAATATATTTTAAAAATAAAAATCCTTTGCTTTTTAATATTTAGCATGACTTAAGGTCAGTGGTTTCCAGAGAACAATCTGGTTGGGGGATTCAGACCAAAAATAGTGACAAATCACCAAGATTTGAGTTGGATCCTTCTACAGAGAGCAGTCTTTCACTCTGGAGTATTGGTTACAACTCTTTGTACTCTAAATGATGAATAAACTCAAGAAAGCCAGAGGGTTCTCATTAGCAATTAACAGATACTTGAGTTGAAAATTTTTCTTCTTGTTATTCCAAGTTATCTGTAAGTTAATTAAGTCTAGGAAAGTAATCTTTGAAAAGATCTCTGCCTGAGGAAGATAATTTGTTAAAACAAATGGGCTTCCTGCATATCCAGGGGAAGAAAAATTGGGCATACATGCCTTTTGTTCACTTTTTCCTCAAATAAGATACATTCTAGATAAATCAGTCTATCTATCTATCTATCTATCTATCTATCTATCTATCTATCTATCTATCTATCCATCTATCCCTCTATCCATCTAGCTGGCTAGCTAGACAGCTAAGAGCTACTAATAGCTAGGGCACTGGACCTGAATTAAAAAATGATCTGGGATCAAATCCAAAATCTGATTTTTATTAGTTAAGTGACCCTTGTTTACCAATTTTTCCTGGCCCATCTCTACCCTGGTTGTGATAAACCAGGTTAGAGACAGAGTGATAGCAAATCATATAGTGGCTTATTAATTACTTTCTTGGCAAAGAACCAAGTTACAAAACATGGGATTCCATTTTTCCTTGGAGTTCCACCTTAATGTTGTGGAATCAGATATTTTATACATGATCATAAGTGGGCAGGTAGATCATAGAATCAGATTTGGGGCTTGAATGATCTTCCCAGAACAACGCCCCCCCCCCCCCCCCCGTAGAACAATGCAATGATTTAATCACTTGTGACCATCCAAGTAGGAGTCTTGTGGATATAGCTGAATTGATTGAATAATGTTGATGTTACAAGTACAGTAGAGGAAATACTGCTACACTTTACTTAACACAGGCAAGCACAATACATAACCTGTCACAATTAAAACAAATTGCTACTAATTACTTTATTTTTACTGTTTGCCCAGAGCCAGAATCTGCCTGTAAAAGGGACCTCTCTGGAAAGTACACTATTATTATTAAATTCATTATACATATTAATATAAAAATCATAACTTTTGACATCCTGGACAAGTCACTAACACTCTTCCTGCATCAATTTACTCAACTATAGTGTGTGAATAATAACCACCTCTACCTCACTGAGTTGTGACAAGGATCAAATGTGATAAGATTTTTAAGACAATATATTGCCTGGCACACAGTGGGCATTTATTTCTTTCCCTTTCCTCCTCCTTTCTCTATTCCTGTTCCTCCTCTCCTCCTCTTCATTTTTGTCTTATTTCTTCTGCTTCTTCTTCTTCTTCTTCTTCTTCTTTATTCCACCTCTCTCTCTGCCTCTTCTAAATGAAGAACAAGAATTTATTTATCACCTACTGTATACCAGACACTGTACTGTTTTACAAATAGCTCCTTTAATACTCACATATCCCTGAGAGGTAAGTGATCACATGATCCCTATTTAACAGTTGAGCAAACTTGGGAAAAAGTTCAGTTCCTGATCATGGGTTTGAATATTAGTAAGTTTCTCCTGTGGATTCATTTCTTCTTGACTGCAGGTCCAATATTCTCAGTAATCTGGAACATCCAACCTGCTCAGATGCTCCTGGAAGTACCTGTGGAGTGAAGTCCAGGATCTTATATGTTATCCATAGGACAGCCTTTTCAACAGATAGCTACTATCCCTGTCTTAGAGAGTAGAAGAGGAAAGACATCCTAGATGGTCCCTATGTCCCTGGCCTTTCTTTGTCGATCTCTGTAAATGAAAGTGTAAAGTGTAAAGCCAAGGCAAGGGGACACACCATCTCATACTTACCAACTGAGCATACAACATACATGTACATGTCACACAATGTCCATATTCAGCAAACTTACACACAACAAATGATCACATCATACAATAGACAAAGACATAAGATTACACATAGCCACATACACAGAGAGACATACAGACACACACATACTGAATGAAAATCTCCTCTGGAATAGCCCAATTATGAGAGATCATCCAGTCTCAAAGCATCCTTCAGGGACAATGACCTCACTTTCAGTGTTTTCAGGTCCTATATATCACCTGATCCTGAACCAGAATGGTGACAAGGTATCTTCAGTTCCTCTTATCACTGCTCATGTGATGGGCATGATGATGAGTATCAAGCAATCACCAAGGCAAAGAGGGTTATCGGCCCCCATCTTCCCTATTTCCCTGGCTTGCCTTTGTCAATCTCTGGAAATGGAAGTATACTGTAAGTCCCTTATACCTATAGGCTGTGTCTGCAGATACCACCAAGGGGACTGACACATTGATAGATATAACCAAGCATCCAACAGAGGAAACCTACAAGGTATGAGACACTTCTCCAAAGTTAGGAGGTAGGGAAAGAAGCAGCATTTATATAGTGTCTAGAATGTTCCAGGAACTGTGTGATGGACCTTACACAAAATATCTCATTTGGTCTTTTACAATAACCTAACAAGGTAGATATGATTCATTTTATTTTACATTTATTGAAACTGATGCAAATAGAGTTGAAGTGACTTGCCCAGGGTCACATTGATATTAAATGTTTGAGGTCAGATTGGAAGGTCTCCTGACTCCAGACCCAATGCTCTGAACCATCTAGCCAGAAGCTATTACTTTACATTTTCTGATCATTGGAAAAGGGATTCCTTCCATCACACATACCCCACTGGGCCAATAGTTGAGGGAACATTTTCATCACAGAATCACAGTCAGAGATTGGGATTCTATTTGACTCAGGATTGTCCAGAGACAGAAGTTTTTCTCCTTAATGTGGATCAGATTCCTAGATTTGTACTAGGAAAGACTGAAATTAAGATATCTGTAAAATAATTTGCACGGGGCTTGGAACAGAGTAGACCTTTAATAAACTCTTCTTCCGCCTGTCCCTTACTTCCCTCACATAAAGAAAGGAGTATCTTCTCCTGGGACATGGAGATGAGACTGAATGATTTTATTTACCTAAAGTATGCATTTTAACCATGTCTCCTGTCTTTCTGTCTGCCCCTGACAGGGAGGGAACTGGAGACAGTTTTTCTCTTCTTTCTGTTGATTGCTAGGAAGCAGAGCAGCCTGGCTTTGCAGCCTTTCCCTCTTCCTCTTGAACCCCTGTCTAAGGAATTCATGAGTCCATGCCCTCCCATCCAAGCAGAGCCCTCTGAGTTTATGTGGGGGTCCATCCCCCATGGGGTCCTTGGAACCTGACAGGAGGGATAGAGTCGGCAAAATGAGTTGAGTCACAAGGGTTAAAGGCAGGAGCAGGTTGAACTGACTGTCAGCTGCTTGGATTTATTTTGATAGTCTCAGAATCATGTATGCCTCAAGCAAGCAAGCTAAGATAATTTCCTTGGTTACAAAAGTGTGCAATTTTCATCATCAATCATATAATTCATATGGTTACAAGTTTAATCATGTGATTACATGTTTAATTAATAATCACATAGTTAATGATTTTTATCCCTACTCAGACCATGATGACCTCAACCTATCTGTTACCTTATTTATTACTACATTGTATAATTGTTAATTCATTTAGTTATTAATTAAGCAATTCTTTTAATGGAAAGTTTTTTATATTTTCTGTGTAAGTAATGTTTTTGGATACACTTCCTTAACAACCTATAGTGAGGGTCTTTATGCTTGTTCACCCATCCATTAACTCTTACAATAACCAATTTTTCTTTCAGGCCTTGTTGGTAAGAAACCACAGTTACTGTGACTTTTTTATTCTTTCCCATGAAACTAAAGCTGCTGGAGTTCACATATTGGTCACCTGTACTAACTATTGTCTCATCATCTTTTTCATATATTCCTATGTATGGTAAGGGGGGGGGGGCTGTTAATTTCCCTGAAATTCTATCTGACCCATCTTGTATCTGTTTTCCCTGTATATATTCTGACATCTACTTGGAATTCCCAGTGCTGGGTTTTCCAGAGATTTCATAATGTTGAAGCCTTTTGTATGTCTCAGGGAGAGGCAGTCCTGTTAAATTTGGACAGAGTTCACAATCTGTTTTATTCAAGGAATTTCTCTGAAATACTTCCTTTAATAGTCATTCCACTATTAGGATGAGTAAGTATTGCAATCAATAATAGACCTATAAATATGGATATGCATGGAATCCCCATGTATATTGAAGAAGGAAATGTTGTTCCATCAGGCCCTGTGGCCGCCTTGAGTCTTCTTGCTGTGACTGTGTCAAACAGCTTAGAGACCCTGGCTCCCAACAGGTTTAGAACCCACATCAAATAGAAGCCACTATAATGTTTCTGTGGAAAAAAAGCATGATTTATGTATTTAGGGTTACCATTAAGAATTCTGTTGTGTTATGGAGATGTGATTATGTTGTATTTCATGATGCCCACTGATTATAGTTGGACCAGGAAATTGCTAAAGAACATGTTTCTGAATAAATAGAGTTTTCTGGAAAGCATTTTGTTTAAAATTGGTAAGCTTTTTATAACACAAAATCATAATGGTAAATAGCAAGAAAGTTTAAAACCGTGTCACATAAAATAATAATTGGCCAGCCCTCAGAGCATGTACATTGTGTTCTTTCTGGTACAGATAGACCACCAGATTTCTTTTATTTTTTTGCAAGGCAAATGGGGTTAAGTGGCTTGCCCAAGGCCACACAGCTAGGTAATTATTAAGTGTCTGAGACCGGATTTGAACCCAGGGACTCCTGACTCCAAGGCCGGTGCTTTATCCACGACGCCACCTAGCCGCCCCTGAAGACCACCAGATTTCTCTCTTTTTCTTTATGTTTCCTTTCTGACTCTGAAGACAACAAAAAAGGTGCTTTCATCATGACATCAGAAGCCAAAAGAACTCAGTCAAGGAATCCCTGTCCCAGCTTTGAAGGGGACAGATAAAGGTCCTCCCTCATCATGCACATCTGAAAGCAGGACCACTGAGCCTCTGCAGAAGTTTTACAAAACCATACAATTCATTTATTCCGGGGTGGCTAGGTGGTGCAGTGGATAGAGCACCGACCCTGGAGTCAGGAGTCCCTGAGTTCCAATTCTGCCTCACACACTTAATAATTACCTAGCTGTGTGGCCTTGGGCAAGACACTTAACCCCATTGCCTTGAAAAAAATTTTTAAAAAAACAATTCATTTATTCCACCTAGAATCTGAGACACAGAGAAACTAAGAGAATCTTAGAAAAACTAAATTATCATTATCACAGAGCTAAAGGCAGAATTTAAAATCAAATTATCTTCACTCCAAGTCCAGGCAACTATTCAATATAGCAGTGAACCTCACACAGTCTAATAGAATCAATTACAAGGGTCCCTATTGATGAAAGCCAGAAATACCCCTGAAGATGTAAAAAGCATGAATAATAGAGCTTTCCTAGTACAAGTTTCTATCTGTGGAAGTGATAATAATATATAATGAAAGCCATGAATAATTTAAACCAAGGTTAATGTAAGACAAAGAAAAAACACTAATTGGGGCATGACCACACTAATCTGTACAAGGTCTCTCATGCCTAGGATTCCACTGATATGACCTTCAGGTGCCTAAGACTTGAGTTCAGTGCTGAGCAGAAGAAACCCAAAAATACCAAGCCAGTCTATAGTAACATACTCTATTGCCATGTTGGTTGGGGGTGGGGGGGTGTTGAGTTTGTGGGAATTCTAATATGGCTATCTACTACTCCACATACAAATCATTTTGGCATGGTTTTGAGTTTTACAATTTTTCTCCCTCCCTGCCCCCCTGCCCCCAACAGAAAGCAATCTGGGTCACAGAGGTTTGGTGTTGAGATCCCTAGAGGCTTTACTCACTGGGTTTAGTAACTCCACATGGGTGGGCCAGTAGGGGGTGCTGGCTGCTTTCTCTCGAGTGTCTGTGACCTTGATTTGAGGCCCTCTCCCTTGGCCTGAATGGTGTGGATGAAGCTGAGGAATACTTTTATCTTTGAACAATGGTAGGCTCTGCCCTGGGGCAAGGTAATTACTCTCCCTATTCACCTCTGAGGGAGCTCTGAGCCTGGGCAGGGGGAGGTGGGCTGTAATTGTGTTCTGGGAAGAGGTTTCAGCTGAAATGAAGGTATGGCCTCTGAGTCCTCCAAACCAGAGGAGATCAATGTCTGCAACTCTCCCGCACTGGAACTCGCCCTGCAGCCCTGCAGGTAAGCCCCAGACTGTCGGTCTCACAGGCAATGCCTCTGCTCCCCAGTTGGCTCACCCCTCTGTGGCTGATCAGGCTAGTCCTGCTCTCAGGCTCTTGCCCCATCCTGTGCTCCCAGCAGAGTCTCTGCTTTCTGTGCCCACTTCACCCACGATCCTGGAAGACAAACTTTGAGACAGATGTTCTTCTCCTAGGTTCTTTTTCTAGGTTTTGTTGATTGGATTTCTGTTAAGAGGTTTGTTTCATATTATACATGAAGGAACATCAAGAGACCTTAGCACAGTGCCTGTCTTCTCTCCATCTTGGCTGGAAATCCAACAGAAAGCAATCTGATAAAGGCATTTCCTTTGTAAGCATGGTAAACATAGATTGAAATTGTGTTAGGAGAGAAGAATTAAATCCAAATGGCAGAAAGAAAACATTAGATATAACAAAATTACATAATACATTCTAAAAATTTAAAGTAATAAACTTTGGTCTTCATTTAAAGCCCACAGTTCCTTCTCTGGATATGGATGGCAACGAACAGGAATTATGTAGTGAGTATCAAAATAAACAGTTGAAACATATTCCTGCACTGTATCTGACTTTGGACCCCTCTGCTGGGTCCAAAGATCCTTTCTTACCCTGGTACTCAATCCCTTCCTGGCCGAGAGTGCTCTTTCAGGTTGAGGAAAAGGTTGAATATGTACAAAAACATTTACAACAGCTCTTTTATTGCAGGGTAAGAATTAGAAACCAGAGTCATGCACATGATTTAGGTAATAAGTGGACAAATTAAGAAATAGGAATAAAATAGAATTTCATTGTACAGTAAGAATAAAATGAAGTGAATGGTTTCAGAGAACCCTGAGAAGACTTACATGAACTGATGTATAGTGAAGTGTACAGAATCAAGAACTTTTTATACTGAAAAATAATTATAAAATATTGTAACAACATTCAAAAATGTTGTAAATACTATAAAAAGATACATGAAAAATGAACAATTACTAAGGACTCAAGATCTCTGATTAACCAAAATGATCAGCCATGCTTCTAGAATCAAGGATTGGGGGATATTGCTAGTGATTTTTTTTTTGGAAGACAGGTACAGTCTCCTCTATACCATCCCCTCTCCTCTCTAAAATACCATCCACCATCCACACCAGGGCAGGCATTCATCACCTCATGCCAGGATTATTGCAATAGCTTTTGGAGGATCTGCTTGCCTCAAATCTCTCTTCACTTGGGACTATTCTTTACTGTGAAATTAATCTTCCTGAAGCAAAAGTCAGACCACGACAAACTCCCCACTGTGTTTCCAATCTATAAACTCCACTAGTTCCTTATCACCTTTATGATCATGTATTGAGATAATCGGCTATGATGGATACAGCTCCTCTCAACAGTTCAGTGATCAAAGGCTATCCTGAGAGATCTATTTTGGAAAATGCCATCCACATTCAGAGAACAACTATGGAATCTGAATGCAGAGCAGAGATGCTATGTTTACTTTTTAAACTCCTTTCTTTGTTTTGTTTTGTTTTGTTTTTTATGATTTCCCCCATAGTTCCAATTCCTCTCACAAGATTAATATGGAATTATGTTAAACATGATCGTACATGTAAAACTTTTACAATATTGTTCACCACCATTGGCAGGAGGGAGGGAAGAAAGGGTGATAAAAAAATGCAGAACTCATAAACTTGCAAATGGATAAAGGGTATGCACATTTTTGTTGCCCTTTGGACATGGTTCCAAATAGCTCTCCAGAAGGGTTGGATGAGTTCACAGCTTCACCAACAGTGTAGTAGTGTCCCAGATTTCCCACATCCCTTCCAACAATGATCATTATCCTTCCTGGTCATACTGGCCAATCTGAGAGGTGTGAGGTGGTACCTCAGAGAAGCTTTAATTTGCATTTCTCTAATAATTAATGATTTAGAGCAATTTTTCATTTGGCTATGGATTGCTTTGATCTCCTCATCTGTAAATTGCCTTTACATATCCTTTGGCCATTTGTCAATTGGGGAATGGCTTTTTGTTTTAAAAATATGATTCAGTTCTCTGTATATTTTAGAAATGAGTCCTTTGCCAGAATCATTAGTTGTAAAGATTGTTTCCCAATTTACTACATTTCTTTTGATCTGGGTTACAGTGGTTTTATCTGTGCAAAAGCTTTTTAATTTAATGTAATTGAAATCATCTAATTGGTTTTTGGTGAGGTTCTCCAACTCTTCCTTAGTCATAAACTGTTCCCCTTTCCATAGATCTGACAGGTAGACTAGTCCTTGAACTTCTAATTTGCTTATAGTATTGTTTTTAATGTCTATGTCCTATAACCATTTGGATCTTATCTTGGTAAAGGGTGTGAGGTGTTGGTCTAATCTAAGTTTCTTCCATACTAACTTCCAATTTTCCCAGCAGTTTTTATCAAAGAGAGAGGTTTTATCCCAATAACTGGACTCTTTGGGTTTACCAAACAGCAGATTACTATAATCATTTCCTGCTAATGTACCTAGTCTACTCCACTAGTCCACCACTCTATTTCTTAGCCAGTACCAGGCAGTTTTGATGACTGGTGCTTTTTAATATAATTTTAGATCAGGTAGGGTTAAGCCCCCTTCTTTTGCACTTTTTTTCATTAAACTCCTGAAAATTCTTGACTTTTTATTTCTCCATATGAATTTACTTACAACTTTTTCTAACTCATTAATCTTTTGGAATTTTGATTGGTAGGGCACTAAACAGGTAGTTTCATTTTGGTAGAATTGTCATTTTATTATATTAGCTCTTAACTATTCATGAGCACTTGGTATTTTTCCCAGTTATTTAAATCTGATTTCATTTGTGTGAGAAGTGTTTTATAATTGTTTCCAAAATGTTTCTGAGTCTGTCTTGGCAAATAGACTCCCAGGTATTTTTAATATTGTCTGAGGTTACTTTGAATGGGATTTCTCTTTCTAGCTCTTCCTGCTGTATCTTGCTAGGCACATATAGAAAAGTCGAGGATTTATGAGGGTTTATTTTATAACCTGCAACTTTGCTAAAATTGCTAATTGTGTCTAGTAGGGTTTTTTTTTTTTTGGATGATTTCTTGGGATTCTCTAGGTAGACCATCATGTCATCTGCAAAGAGTGAGAGTTTTGTCTCTTCCTTCCCAATTCTAATTCCTTCAATTTCGTTTTCTTCTCTAATTGCTGAAGCTAACATTTCTAATACAATATTGAATAGTAGTGGTGATAATGGGCATCCTTGTTTCACCCCTGATCTTATTGGGAATGCCTCTATCCTCTGCCCATTGAATATAATGCTTGATGATGGTTTCAGATAAATACTGCTAATTATTCTAAGGAACAATCCATTTATTCCAACACTCTCTAGTGTTTTTAGTAGGAATGGGTGCTGTATTTTGTCAAAAGCTTTATCAGCATCTATTGATATGATCATATGATTTCTGATAGGTTTGCTGTTGATATAATTGCTTATACTAACAGTTTTCCTAATATTGAACCAACCCTGCATTCCTAACCCCAGGCCTTTCTAATGACCAGGCTTTTTTCCCTAACT
The DNA here is from genome assembly GCF_037893015.1 of Macrotis lagotis. Taxonomy (NCBI): domain Eukaryota; kingdom Metazoa; phylum Chordata; class Mammalia; order Peramelemorphia; family Peramelidae; genus Macrotis; species Macrotis lagotis. Next base: position 277,692,891 of record NC_133660.1, read on the forward strand.
CCACAGCTTTCTCTGAGATGCTGAATTAGAAAGGAAATCTGGGTCAATTCAGGGAAGAAACTATATGATGCCTGAAAGAATGAGTTTCCTATTGTCTAATTTCTCCCACATCTTTTATTTGGGGGTTCTTAGCCATATCTAGGATTCCTGTCACTCTCATCCCAATAGGATAACAGATATGCCTTACTTTTCCCTTCTTTTTTTTTTCTAGAGGATGTTGAACCCCAGACTTGACTTTAGAAGCAGAGAATTATTTCAACTCTTATGTTATGAGTGGATAGAGGAAGGAAAGAGAATATCAACTGGAAATCGAAGGGAACGGATCTGAGCTGAAATCTTTTTTTTTTTAGGATAAGGGAAGATGAAGAGGAAACCTGAGGAAACCTTGTGAATCAGACCTAAGAGAAAAATTCAAGGTGGGAGAGCAAGGCCCAGGGAAGCTTACAGAATTTGACCCCTCTTTCTCTCCATTCATTCACAGAGACACAAAGAGAAGACAGGAAGATATGGGGACCAAGAAGATTTCCTTCCTCTTTCTCCATTCTGGAGGACAGGGACAATGATCATCTGTTGCAGTGGCCCTCCACAGGACCAGCCATACATGAAGCCCTGGATCTCACTCCAGAAGTAAATCTTGGAGCTTCCAACCTAGGGGGTTCCAGATTACACAGATCATTGAAACTGGAATCAGGAAGGCCTGAGTTCAAATTCAATCTGAGAGACTTATTAACTGTGAGACCCTGAGTCAGTCATTGAACTTCTACTTGCCTCAGTTTCCTCCATCATAAAATGGTGATCAGGGATATTATGAGGATAAATTGAAATCTCTGTAAAGCACAGTACCATATCAGGCAGATAGCAGGTTATTAATAAATGTTTGTTCTTCATTTAGAATTAAAGTCCTAGGGACCCACATAAGAGATGGGGAGGGATCCTGTGATCAGGGGAGGCCAAGGAGAGGCTGTCAGTCCATCTGCCTCACTAAAGGGAGTCTGCATATGCTCCCTCTCTTGGGTTCATCAATGCCAATTCTGATTCTGATCCGCTTTCTGCCTCTCTAGTCATGGGGACCCCACCGTATATCTAGTGTCCCTTCCAGGCAAGTGAGAGGAGGGTGCAACAGGGCCTGAGGTAGGGGACTGTTTTCATGGGTTCCACACTCTAAGCATCTTGTTCTTAGATCGTCTCACGACATGGCTTTCTGGGTATTGCTCCTCTCTCCACTCCCCACTTCCTGCTTATCCCCCAAGACCTCTGGAGTATGACTCTGATCAGCTCCCTCCCTCTTCTATACCTTTGATTGCCCAGGAAGAAGTAAATGCCTTCATTGCCCAGGGAGTCAATCAGGCAAGAAACCCATTTCTAAGCACACTAAAAAAGCCCAGATCCCTTGAGCAGGCCTCAGAGGAGGATGCTGAACAGAACCAGCAGGTAGAGCCTGGGGGGCTTGCCAGCTCTGGAAGGTGCACTGGACCCTCAGCAGGAGGGTCAGACTGGACACTCACAGGACAGATGAGAGGAGAACAAACAATATGAAATGGACTAGGAGACAGGTGTCACAGATGTGGAGAATATACGGAGGAAAACAACAGACAAAATCTGTTCCCCAGAGCAGGCTGGACAACGCCCAGAGCCAGGTAGAGGTGAGCTTGGGAGGGTTACATCGGTACCAAATGGGTAAGAGCACAGATGGACAGTGCTCGGTGCTGATCCCCCCCTCCCCAGGAGGCTCAGCCCTACCCTGTAGGATATGTATGAGATATGGAACACAACCTCTTTCAGGGAAGAGATAAAGAAATTGCAAACAAGGTAATGGACGGACCTCAGAAAGTAGAAGGAAAGGTAAAGGGCATCAGCCCCAGGTAGGTTAAGGATGGAGACAGAGAAGGGATTCCTTGGGATGCAGAAGCCCAGGAGCCCCAGAACCAGGCTGCTCCCCACCAGCCCAACCAGAGAAAGGTTCTTCATCCAGTCACCTAAGGAAAATCCTCCAAGTGCCTTAGGCCAAGGAAAGAAAATCCTGTTTGCACTCCTCTCCATTTCCTTATCAAGAACCTACCCCTTAATAATAAAACCTCTAATTTCATTGATTTAAAGGACACCTGGAGGAAGGCACTCACTTGCAGCTTGCTTGCTTCCCTATAATTTATCGTTTTAGTGAGTTACCCAGAGCACCAAAGCCAAGTGGACTTTCCCAAAGTCCCACAGCCAATATGGGTTGGAGGCAAGATGTGAATTCAGATCAATGCTATTGCTGCTGCTTCTGATAATAATCATAGCAATATTCTCTGATACATGGGTTTTAAGGTTTGCTAAGTACTTTAAACACAGTATCTCTCTCTTTTTTAGGTTTTTTTTTGCAAGGCAATGGGGTTAAGTGACTTGCCCAAGGCCACACAGCTAGGTCATTATTAAGTGTCTGAGGCTGGATTTGAACTGAGGTACTCCTGACTCCAGGGCCAGTGCTCTAGCCACTGTGCCACCTAGCCTCCCCTACATTATATCTCTTGATCCTCATTAGGTGAATTAGGTATTATAAGAATTATGTGAATTAGTTATTACAAGAATTATGTCAAATAAAACTGGAAAGAAAGGGTGGTGTTGGGTTCTAGTGAACCTTGGGTACCTGTCTGGGAAATACAAACTTAACCTGGTAGATTTTAGTCCCCACTGAAGGTCTTGGCAACAGTGCCCAGGTGTGGGGGACACAGCCATGATGGGAGGTCCCAGCCCCAGGAAGTCTGCTGCTCTCAGATGTCCTAGGAACATGAAGACAAAGAAGGGAATCAGGGTAACTCCTATCTCTTCTCTCCAAGAGGAAAAGTCTTCTCATTCCCCTTCCCTCTCTCTTGGTGACTGCTAGGTGGGGTCCAAGTGCACAGAGCACTGAGCCTCCACTTGGAAATGAGTTCAAATCTAGTGTCGGACACTTACTAGTGACCCTGAGCAGATCACTTAATATCTGTCTGCCTCTAGTTCATCAACTGCAAAATAGGGCTAATAATAAAACCTATAGAACAAGGCTCTTCAGAGGCTCAAATGAAATATTTACAAGTGTTAACACAAGTGTCTGGCACAGAGTAGGTGCTAAATCAAGCTTGATCCATTGTCCTTTTTCTCCTTTCTCCGATCATCCTGAGATGGTGGGATATAGAAATGAGTTTCCTGGAGAAGACCGAGGAATAATCACCTTTCCTTTCCTTTCCCTAATGAGGCTACAGGTCAGCCTTCAGGTCTTTCTAGATATAAAAGAGTAAGAGGGGCCTTGGCTTCCTTCTACAACCTGTATGGACAGTACTAAGGGTAGGATGAACCATTTAATTTAATACAGCAGACATTTATTTCTTCATTTATGTATGGATACATGTAATTATTTCTTCATTTGTTTATTTTTCATTGATAAATTCATTAATTCACATATCTATATTTAAATTTTATATGAATAATGTTCTTTTAAATCATTATTTTTTTTAAAAAATATATACTATTCCCCACCCAGAGTCAATTCTTTAAAATCTTCAAATAAAAATGAAGAGAGGGGAAACTAGGTGGTGCAGTGGATAGAGCACCAGTCCTGGAGTCAGAAAGACCTTAGGCCAAATCTTGTCTCAGAAACTGTGTGACTTTGGGCAAGTCACCTAATCCCATTGCCTTGCAAAAAATCAAAAAAAAAATGAAGAGAAAAATATTTCAGCACAACTAAGCATCATATGAACTATGTCTAACCACATCCTAGTCAGGGTTCCACACCCATATTCATCCATCTCAAGAAATTAGGGAAGGATATGCAATAATCTTGATTGCTTTTCTAAGCCAAACTGCAATAACCATTTTTCTTAATACTTACTGTTTTGAGATACTAGACCCAGAATAATATTTACCCCTAGGTTTTTGTCACAAAACAATGAAATGTCCGTGCCCTGAGGAAGCTTTTGAAAGTGGGCAGAGAGGAGGACGAAGCAGCACTAGATAACTGGCCAGCATGGAGCATGACTAACTTCAGGTGTCTGAACTGTTGATTGCTGTGGCTTCAGTTCCTCCTTTATTGACAAATGATGTCTGTGAAAGAGTGGGTCTTTTAATGCAGACAGAGTCATTCAAAAGACCAGGGAGATGGAGCTTGCTTGCCATGGGCCAGAGGCTTGGGCTTTAAGATTGAAGACAGTAATATCAACATTCTTGGACTATAGGGGTTGGTGACGTGCTCATAGCAAGACTCTCTCCCATCTAGGGGTCATATTGCAAAGCATCTGAAGTCTGGGGCCTCTCCTGCCTCCAAGGGGAAAATACCAAGAACTTAGCAGCAGAAACTTCTGTGACCCCTTCCCCCTGACACACACACACACACACACACTGACTTATTTGCCACCTGTGCATTTTAAGGAAATCAAGGTAAATGTATGAGGAAAGGATTATAAACTCCCAGAGAAATCTTCAGCAGATACAAGAATGACAAGGAATTATAAGAAAGGGTCCCCTTACACCACTCCATATTTCTGTTGACTATTGTGCCTGCTCCTACAGTTGATGGCGACTTGTCATTTTGGAGAATCTCCTGATTCATGCTGGGGCATGAAGGGTAGTCTTGGAGAGGATTCAGAGAAACGTCTCTTGCTCTTATATTCCCTTACCTCCTCCCTTGGTCACAGAGGTCTATTTGCTTTCAGGCATCAAGGGTGGGGTTTTCCCAACCACTGGCCTCAGAAAATGAACTAGCATAAAAAAGGGTCATCAGTGGTAAAGATTTCAAATCACTCAAAACATATCCCTGAGTATAAAATCATAGAGGAATTATTGTTGGATTGATGTGGTCCATTAAGCCAAGTCTACTGGTCTTTCCCATCCTCAGCGGATTCTTATCAGTCCCATTTCCTGCCATTTAAGGAGGAAATGTCCCCTTTCTAGCTCTCACAGAATTGGGGGGGGGATATTTTCTTCTTTGTTCCAGTTTTTCATGGAGATCCTAGAAAAGCTTCAGCTATTACTAGGCTACATGAGGCTAGACATGGAGGTGAGACCTGAACTGGCAAGAATCTTGGATTTTAAGGTTCTTATAGACAAAAAGGACACACACACATATGTCTATTTATTCAGAAAATATACATATATATGAACTATTGCAATTGTACACATACAGTATAATATATAAGTTCAAATACACATAATACATGTATTTCTATTTATGTCATGAAATTCGACCCGGAATCCATGGAAAGATTTTGGATGTTCTCTGAACCTGGATGGGAAGAAAATACTTTTATTTTCATTAACTTCTAACTGAACTTCAATATTTCCTTCCATTTTTAACAAAACAAATTTCTGAAGAAGAGTAGGCTATAGGCATCACTGGATTGCTTAAAATACTTTAGAAAATAAAAATACACATGTGTACTCTATGTAAATATATGTGTGTACACATAAGCACAATTTATCAATATGATCCCAGAAGAGATTTCCATTTCAATCCTTCTGCAACAATGAATTTCCATAGGACAACAATGGGTAAGTCATTTTCCTTATCTTAGCCTCACGTCACTCTCCTGTCAAATGGAGGTCCACCCATCAAGAAGTATTATGTAAAGCAATTACTCAGTTGAGGATAAGGAGATAAAACAAAGCAGTTCCTTAAGTTCCAGTGAGAGTTCAAATAGGCATTTAGATATGGTTAAACCCTATCTAGACTACACATGGGTGTGAGTTGTTTAACTACATAAACATCTCTCACCAGTTACAAGCTAGATATGATCTGAGGTTAAGTCCTCAAGCAAAGAAAGTAGGAGAAGAGTCATCTCAACACAGACTGTAAGTTTATCTGTGTGTGGGAACAGGACAGACAACTTCCAAAGCCTTAGAGACCTGACAGTTTTTTCCTTGAGCCTCAAAGATGGGGATCGATAGCTAGTCTTATATTTGTCTTCCACCTCCTCAGACCTCTCTCTGGTCTTAAGGTTTGATTTTTAGTGGTTCACAAGAATGCAACTTCCTTGTGTTTATAACTGATTATGAAAGTACCCCATCTTGGGCAATTTGTACCACAGGTTCATTATAGAAAAGACCAACAGGACTAGAAAATAGCAGCTAAATCATTTCCCTAAGCAAAAATCAACAGAAGTCAGAGTTCTGGTGGTCTAAAGTAAGTGAAGTGAACCTCACAGTGAGGCTGCATCTCAGTTCAAATTAGGAGACAGAATTCTCCCACCTAGGGAAAGTCTACCCTTAGCATTCTCTAGGTCTACAAGTCTTGGAAATCAAGGGACCTTAGGAGCCTGACTTTCACACCAAGCTTTACAGTTTGAGAGTTGAGGGGACCATTCAACCTGTCTTTAACAACTGTCCTAAGATCAAACTACTACTGACTGATTTCCAGTCACCTCAAGTCAGTTCCTTGAGACAGGTATGAAACAATATAATCAGCACTCTCTCATGAGTTGATAGTCACATATAGCACAGGCCTAGATTTGGGGGAACCACTTAAGTAGGTCTTATGTTGAAATTAGAGAAAAGACAGCATTGGAATGTAAGGCAGTATCAACTGGAATATGACTTGCTATCAAACTTTGTTAAGCTGAAACATGAAGGACATATGAAAGATTTTGAGGGATGGAGATGGAGAGACATGAATTCTAGACAATGAGGCCAGACAGCACAAAAGCATATATGAGAGAGAGAGAGAGAGAGAGAGAGAGAGAGAGAGAGAGAGAGAGCTAGACTTGATGAGAAGCTACAAGAAAACAATTCTAACATTACTCTGAGTATAGAAAGAAGGAATGGTTGATAACTGAAAGAATGATTCTATATTGATTAGGAATGGTTATTAATCTCCAGTACAGGATTTCATATTGCATCCTAGGCATTTAGATTTGTCTTTGTAAGCTGACAACCTACTGCCAAGGAATTGGTTGGTTCACACTGCTGCTGTAATTGTAAGGTGGTACTGTGGATAAAGTTCTGAGCCTGGATTCCGAAAGACTTGAATTCAAATCTAGCCTCAGACACTGATTTTTTGTGTGATCTACAAGCCATAAAAGCTACCCCCCCCCAGGATTATTGAAAGAATTAAATGGGATAAAATCTGTAAGGTGCTTAGCAAAATGGATAGTACATGGTAGGCTCAAAATAAAGGAGGAGGAAGGAAGAAGAAGAAAGAGAAAAAGGAGGAGGAGGAGGAGATGGAAAAAAGAACCTGGGAATAAACATTTACTATGTGGCAGGCAATGTGTCAAAGATATTAAGATATTATTTCACTTGATCGTTCCCACAGCCCTGCCAGGTAGGTGTGATTATAATTCCTACCATATAGTTGAGTCATTTGAAGCAGGAAGAATTTTAATGACTTGCCCAGGGCCACACAGAAAGCATCATGCCAAATTTGACATCAGGTTTTTAATGTTGTTATTGTTGCTTTTTTAAAGTTCAGACCAGTTCTCTAGCTACTGTACCAGATGGACGAATGGATTAATCTAGAAAGAATCAGCTTTGGAAAAAAGCATTGAGAAAAAGGGATGGATGCCCATTTCTTCTTCCCAAGGTCATAAATGAAGCTCATTTACTCTAATAAAATATCTTGCTTAGGGCAGAGATCTTTTCTAAAGTTCTTTTCCTGCAGTTAATTAACTTACAGATGACTTGGCATAATTGGAAGGAGATTTTGAAACTATAAGTATCTACTAATTGCTAATGAGTGCTCTCTCTGACTCCTCGAAATAATTCAGCACTTAGGGGTACAGGGAGATGTAATCCACACCCAGAATGAATGAATGTTGATTGTAGAAGGATCATCAGCTCAGTCTTGGGGATTTGCCACCATTGTTTTTTGTCTGATTCTCCCTAGTGGGGTTTTCTCTGGAAACCACTAGGTCTAGATCATGATTAGTATCAGAAAAGCAAAGGACCTAGGACATAGCCTAGGGATGCAGCGCTCAGAGAACAAACAAATAGAACCCATCATACATAGCCCTGCCATAGTCTTTCTTTCAAACCACCATAGTGATGACCTTTGTAAGACTGCTGATAAAAGTTTCAGGTATCTTAACTAAACTGTTTAACTTTCATCAGTAACCTGTAATTAGGCTTTAATGATTTCCTCATGTTTCTCTTCTGTTTCTTCTGTACAGATTTTTCCATTGAGCTCTTGTCTTTTTGTTACAAATACTTGAGAGTCTTTCAGTTCATTAAATGTTTGTTTGCTTGTTTGTTTCTGTTCAGGATTCTACCCAGCTTTGCTTGGATGCAACCCCAACTCCTCCTCGGTTCTCCAAAATATAATGTTGTAATACTGATAGTGTAGAAGTCGCCTTGATCTTGTGAAATCCTGGTTGTTATTCTACAGTTAAAATTTTTTTCCTTGTTGTTTGTAAGATTTTTCTCTTTAACTTGGAAGCTTTGAGACTTGGCTATGACCTTCCTGTAAACTTTCTTAAAGATCTCTAGGATGAAAAGTGGATTCTCCCTATTTCTCCTTTCTTTTTGTTTGTTCTTCTGGAACTTCTCCCAGAACTTGCCCTGATAATTAGCAATGCCCGTCCAAGGGTGCCTTCTCCATTATTCCCTTTCCTCATGGCTGCTCCACAGCATGTGAAGAACAGCAAGAACACCAGCAAGTGGGCAGCTAGGTGGCTCAGTGGATAGAGCCCTGGCCCTGGAATCAGAAAGACCAGAGTTCAAATCTGGCCTCAAATCCTTAACAAATACCTAGCTATTTGACCTTGGGCAAGTCACTCAACCCCCACTACCTTGCCAAAAAAAAAAAAAAAAAAAAAAAACACACCACAAGTATGAGGGCTGGCAGGAGGCACTGAATTCAAAGGCTGCATCCCTCACATGTCTCTCTCTCTCTCTCTCTCCCCCCTCTCCTCCTTATCTCACAGAAGGCCTGGCCTGGTGAATTGCCCAGATGGGCCTTGTGTGTGGTCCCTCTCTGGAGAAAGGCATCTAAAGGAGAGGAGTGAGGCCCACCTAGCCCATGAGCAGAGCTTCTCCCAGGGCCTCACTCCTCCCAGGAATCCTTCCTTGCACTTTTTCTAGATCACTTCAACTCTCTTGAAATTGGATGTAACAGGTGATGGGATCGTTAGGCTCCAGTGAGAGGGGATCCTTCCTTCATTCTATCACATTCCTCCCTCCCATCCCACATACACATACACCACAGTGAAGCCAAGGCATCCAAGGCTTTCCCTTCCCTTGCATCTTTCTTCTCCCGGACGCATCCTCTTCACACCTTTGGCTTGTGCTGTAGTCCTCTTGCCCACTCTACCCTAATTCCCAGAGGCCATTGGCCCCTCACAAGCAGGGAGTTGTTACCTGGTCTAGCAGGGTCCAAGGGGAATGGCATGACTTTGGGGTGGACATAAGAGCTCTGCCCCCACCCCCCCATCTTCTGGCCCCATCACTTTGTCTAAGAATTCAGGATATATACAATCCTTCTTAGATAATTCAGAATTGCCTTTAATAAACTGAATTTCGAGTTGATGCTTCATATGCTAGGTAAGCAGATAGACCAGAGAGGGGCACTGGGGAAGGGGAAATTGGGATACCATCCTTTAAGAAATTCACCTTTGAAGGGATACTTTGATTTTGGCAAGTATATCATCTACTAGGAAAGAAAGCATTCCAGTTTCCAAGGTCCGCTGTGAGCTCTTTATTAGTGAAGGGAGTGAGGGATCAAAGATGGGGATCATCTTCAGGAAGCCACCCTCAATCTTACTACAGCTTTAAAATTGGTCAAGATCTTTGGGGATTGTTCTTCATGGCTTCCAACTCTTTGGATTCTCTTCTGAATCCTCGGAGGCCTGCAGCCTTCTCCACATTTCTGCTGGGATCAGGATCCTCTTGTGCTTTCTAAATCCAAAGAGTTGAGCCCCCTGTTTTTCCCTGCAATTCACCAGAATTCAGAGGTCATCCTAATGACCTTCTTCATACCTCTTTGGGATCTTTTTCATGGAAATGACATGCCAATTTTCTCAGGATTCTGCTGGGTCACAAGGAGGTATAGCCTAGAGACATAGTAAAGCAAGTACACAGAGCACAACTCTGTCTAGACTATTATACATATGCTGGCTGGGTCCAGTACATCTCAGGTAAATCTGATTCCTAAATCTGATTCCATCCCAGGCTTCTTCATAGGTAACACAGTACCACTTAGTTAAAGGAGTGGCGGCCTCGCCAATCCCTCAGCTAGCAGCCTGGTCAATGGCAGAATGTTCAGAACCATTTTGAGGCACCCACTCTCACTTCAGCCCCCTAGGTGAGCTGTTATCCACAGGTCTTTCTATGGAGGACCCAGTTGGGTGGTGCCAGCCTCAGCTCCTTTGGGATCAGGATCTAGAGCTGATCTGTTTCCTTGGGCTCTTCACAGCCAAGTATATTGTCAGAAAAGGTTCTTCTCTAAGCAGAGCTCAGAGATCTGCACCCCCATCCTTAAAGGTGTGTGTGGGGAAGTGGCAAATGCCCACAATGTACCAGACACTGAGGATTCAGAAGTGAGATAGTCCCTACCCCCACCCCAAAGGAAATTTATCCTCCTGGGAGGATACAGCACAAGTGTAATACAAGTAAATACAAAGTGGGGGGCAGGGAGGAAATCAGGAAAGACCTCCTGAAAGAGGTAACAACTGAACATATGAATTTATTTATTTGCAAGGCAAAGGGGTTAAGTGACTTGTCCAACATCACATGTCATCACAGATGAACTTAAGAGAAGTCTACCAACCATTTACAGAACAATATTAATACTGTGTAAACTATTTGAAAAAAAAAGTGGGTAAAGGATGAATCCTACTTCTATGATAAATATGGTTTTGAAACCTAAACCAGGCAGGGCAAAAATAAAACTATAGGCCAGTTTCCTTAATAAATACTGATACAAATATTTTAAATAAAACGCAGTCAAGGAGATTACAGCAGCATATCACTAAGATCATATACCAAGTGAGATTTAAACTAGGGATGCAGAACCAGTACGGTATTAGGAAAACTATAAGAATGAATAGGTGGGGGAAAAGCTTTTGACAAAATACAATACCTATTCCTATTAGAACACTGTAAAGCATAAGAATAAATGAAGTCTTAAAATTAGTGTTTATCTAAAACCAAGAGCAAGAACTTTCTGTAACGAGGATAAACTGGAAGCCTCAATAACATTAGGGGTGAAGCAAAGATATCCATCCTTGCCACTATTATTCAATATTGTGTTAGAAATGCTAGCTATAAGCAATAAGACAAAAAAGAAATTGAAAATGGGAGATGAGAAAACAAAAACTATAGATGATATGATAGTATACTTAGAAAACCCTAAAGAATCAATTAAAAATTAGTTGAAACATCTTTGGCAACCTTGCAAGATCTAATAAATGAACCAGTATACATCATCCAATAAAAAGACAGCAGGAGATATATGAAAATGGAGAGAATTCCAGAAGGGGAAAAGTTTGTTTCATATATCTTTTAGTCATTGAAATACTGAATAAATTAAAGCTATCTATATTTATATCCAAAATGCTCTCAATCACTATTGATTAGAAAAATGCAAATTAAAAGAACTATGAGAGGGAAAAAAGTGAAATTAAAACACCTCTGAGGTACCACCTCACACCTGTCAGTTGACTAAAATGACAGAAAATTAAAATGATCAGTTTTGGAGGGGATGTGAAAAAATTGGTACCCTAATTGTTGATGAAATTGTGGGTATCAAATGCATTTAATCCAATCCATATTTATAGTGGTATGGCTTCTATAATGTTCCAGGCAAGTGGACATCCAGCAATTATTTTAAGTAAACATAAGGAATTAAAGGAAAGAATTGGAGAAAAGGAAGGAAGGGAGGGAAGAAACAGAGAAGAGAGCAAATGATGGGAGGGAGAAAAGAAATGGTCACCCTTTGGTATGGGTGTATGTATCTAACTATTTATCTATCATCTATCTATTTATCTGTCTAATTACATAGTTACATATCTAGATCCACACACACAAATACACACATATAGAGATGTCTATAAATAGATTAGATACAAATCTATATTTACATAGACGGATAGATATTAAAGAAAATCATTAAACAATTTCCAAGATCAATGCCCTGGGGGCTATTAATTCTCTACAAACAAGACCCATGGTCATCTAGTCCCAACCAATATTCTGCTGCTGGTCATGCTAATCCTGAGACCCTACAGAAACTTCATTCTATGAGCAAAAAAAGACAATGAAATTGGTACAATACAATAGACAGAGTCTGGGGTTTGGACTCCAAAAGCTTAGCAGATTCCAGTTCTTCTACTAGCTGTGACCAGAGGTGACAGCTCTGACCACCACCCCCCCCCCCCCAAAAAATAAGGAGGATGAAATGTCCTAGGAAGCTTTTGAAATGTTCACCAACATATAAAACGCCTGTCAGGAAAGGAAATCTGCCCCAGCCAGGTAGAGGATGTAAACAGAAAAGGGATTCTTCTTCCTGAGGAAGCCCAGAAGCTAGAGAATGATCCCATTGCTCACCAATCCCAACCAGACTGGGAAATGATAAAGGGTAGGGCCATAGCATACTTCCGTCCCCTTGACTCGGTGGTGAGATAGTTCCATTTCGATGATCAGGATACTCTCAGTAAAAAACTTAGAAGAGCAGAGACAATGGGAAAGGTATTTTATACAAAGGAGCCACAATACTTATATAAAGTATCTGCAATATTATCAGCTGTGAATGACTTACCTTTTCTCAGAAATACTGTGACCTAAGAGACCTCTAAAGGACTTATGATTAGGAATATTATCCATCCCCAAAAAGAACTGGTGTCAGGGGCAGCTAGGGTGGCATAGTGGATAAAGCACCGGCCCTAGATTCAGGAGTACCTGGGTTCAAATCCAGTCCCAGACACTTAATAATTACCTAGCTGTGTGTGGCCTTGGGCAAGCCACTTAACCCTGTTTGCCTTGCAAAAAACCTAAAAAAAACACTGGTGTCTAATTATAGATTGAAGCATACTTTTTTAAACTGTTTTTCTTGAAGTTTCTCTTTTTTTTTGAGGGGAAAGGTTATGTTTATTTATTTTTTAATCTAAGGCAATGGGGCTAAATGACTTGAGCCACCTAGCTGCCCCAGCATGACTTACGACATGACTATTTTGGCGATGATTTTCATGACTGTACCTTTTTAGTCTATATCTAGTAACTTACTTTCCCAATGAGGGGGAGTGGGGTGGGAGAAAGGGAGAGAATTTGCAAGTCAAGGTTTTAGAAGTGAATGTTAAAACTTGTCACTTGGGGGAAATAAAATAAAATAAAGAAAAATAAATAATCCCATTTCTCTCTATAATTAACATCATCTAGTTCCCAGGAACATGACCTTGGTCATTGGATGTGGTCTCAGAAAGGCTCTGTTGGCCCCCAAGGACAGAAATGTGTGAAAAGAACAGAATAACATGAAAAGACAGGAGAAGCAATATCATCCAAACTATATACAGCAGGACCCAGGAGGAGTGTGGAGATGTGTAATGGACCAGGGAGCTTGTGGACCCTGTACTCTCCCCCTAGATCCCACTTTATAGAAGTGTGGTAGGCATTAGGAAGACCTCCTTTTTTGTCCCAGGAACAGAGGACTTTCACCAACCAAGAAGACTCCTGGGCGAAGAAGTGTCTTGTTTTCTTCCTTTTATCTTCCTTCATTCCCCATTTCCCAATCTTGCAAATGTTGGGTCAGAATATATAAAATGCTTGGATACTAGGAGAGGGCTCTAGAGGACTGACTGGGCATGGCGGGACTCCTCATCACTGAGAGCTGTTCTAGGCCTGAAAGCAGAGTCTTCTCAGGGAAGGAGCCCTTGAGTGGGATCCAAACAAGGCAAGTACTGGCTCATGATTAATCAATACTAGATCATTTGAGGCAACGTGTCAAAGGACCCCCTTTCAAATGTATACCACCCCAAGGGGTAGGAAAGCCTAATTGTGATACACCCACACCCACACCCACACAAGCTGTACCACTTCTATAGATTTATTCTGGTGATGTTTGACCACAGCCGTCAACGCTAAGGGCTGACCTTGCCCTTGGAGAATGGGAGGGCAATAGAAGTGGGAAATCCCACTGAAGAGGAGAGATGTTTAAGAAGACTAAGGACAGTGAGGCCACGCTGACTTCAAGCTCTCCCTCCAGAAGGCCACAGCAGAGGTGAAACCCTAGGGGATTGTGAGCTGATGTGACCAGACCCAGACGTTTCTCCCCATGGGAAAAGGGAAAAGCCACATTGCCCAGACCAGCTCTTTTTTTTTTTTTTTTAGGTTTTTGCAAGGGAAATGGGGTTAAGTGGCTTGCCCAAGGCCACACAGCTAGGTCATTATTAAGTGTCTGAGCCTGGATTTGAACTCAGGTACTCCTGACTCCAAGGTCAGTGCCTTATCCACTACGCCACCTAGCCGCCCCAGACCAGCTCTTGAAATCTCAACCCCTCACGAGGATTTTCATAGTTTAGTGATAAAGCCAGGGGACCCACCCAGCCCAGATTAGGTGATGGCAACAACACAAGAAGAAACTGGTGGGAGAAGTGGAAGCATAGACAGAGTTGTGCTTAGGGAAAGAGAAAGGGTTATATGCACGGATGCCATCATAGCTCTGCACCTATCTACAGCAGGTGACCCTTGTGGATCACCATGTCCCATTCTTGCTCCCCCTACTCCATTCCCTTGTCAGTCTATACGACAAAAAATATTTTTCATAAAGAGCCAACCAAACAGTACGCGAAAAAATCCCCATCCCATATCCATTTACTTTGCCCCAACTCGTCAATGAGTCTCATGAGCCATCTCAAGGAAACCTGGCCAATGAGTCAAGCGCACACCATCTCCTCCAAAGGGAATTCACACTGAGATGTGAAATGGGATGCTGGAAATCTGTCCAAACACATGCTCCAGCCCGTGAACATAAGCCCCCATGTGCCTAGTCTCACCTCCCAGGGGAAGGGGGGAGACGGGGCGGAACAGCCCAAGGGAAGATCAACTGTCCAGCCCCAGTGGGAAACAATAGCAAATTCCAATAATAATAATGAAGCATTGGAGGTTTGCAAAGCACTAGATATGTAGACATGAAGATGACTGAACATAGAAAATTGAATGCAGACACTAATTTGATCCTCCCAACAACGTTGTGAGATGGGTGCTATTATGGCCATTTTACAGATGAAGAGACTGAGGCAATGGGAGGGAGGTTAGTCTAGGATCAGGCAGCTCGGTGTTTGAGGCTGGATTCCACCTAGGTCTCCTGGACTTCAGAACCACCACACCCCTAAAGGCCACAATGCCTGGCTCTCTCCTCTTTTGTCCATTCTCTGCCCTCCAACACCACCAAAAAAAGTAAAAATAATAAGTTGATAGTGTGGCATACTATTATTATACTGTTATTTGTGGGGCTGGGGCGTAGGGTGGGAGACAGGACACTATCCTGGACTCTGAAGGAGTCCAACCTTCTCTGTTTTCTGCTCTGGACAGGGCTCGGGCTAGTCTCGGCTTGAGACTCCTTTGGGATGGACTGTTCACTTCCTTTATGTTTCTGTACCTCTCCCTGATTTGCAGTAGCAAGGGGAGTCGCCACAAAGAAGGAACAAGTCGCAGGCCACCGGCTCTCATGGTGGGGAAGCTATGTCTGAGATCCCTGGGATGTCACCCCCAGCCTGGAGAATCAGTCCAGAGTCCAGGACCTAGGAAGGAGTCTAAGAGGAAAGGATTCCATAGGATCAGTTGGAGCTCACTGGGGAAGGGGGAAATGGTTGGGGATAGAAGGATTCATCCCAGGGAAATCCTGAGTAGCTGACATGTCATACAGAAGGAGCCTTACCTTACTGTGTTCTACTCTGAGACCCTTAGACCCCCTTCAGCAGAGGCCAGGGGGGAGCCAGGCTGAAGGTGTGCCTCCTGCCCAGATAAGGACCCCCCCCACAACATCAGGTGCAGAGGGGTGACCCGATAGACAGATGACTTCCCTGAGCTTTCCCCCATCTCCTGATTGTCCACTTCAGGGATAATGAGCAAAGAAAACCACATACAGAGAAAACTTTGGGGAGCCTGGAGGGTCTCCGCCTCTGGGAATGGGATATGGGCGTGCAGGATCCAAGGGGAGAGGGGAGCGGCCCGTCCATCACACAGTGCTCACCGACCCCTGGAATGTACAAGCCCCAGATGCTCTCCAAGACCAGACCAAGAGCCCGAGGGGGAACTGGCCCTCCATGCCCATCTTCCAAGAGCACCTTCCTGGGCTCAGGAGGAGCGGGAAGGAAGGGATCCATTGGGGGTCTCCCACTAAGAGTGAGCCCAAGCTCTGGGTCTACTATCCCCGACTGACTGCATTCAGCTACGAATGCATGAACGGCCTCCTGTCTCCTCTCTCCCTGATGGCTCAGTTTCCCAGGAAGGTGTTAGGGGTTTCCTCTCCAATGGAGCCAGGATCCTGGGGATGAAGGAGCTGGCATCTTCCTGCCCCACTGAAGTGTTCAACCTCAAGTTACTGTGAGAAATAAAGCTCCCCCAAGAATGTGGGACCACCCACCATCATCTGGAAGCAGGGAGCACCCAAGGGTCCCAGGAGGGAATTCAGATTTCAGATCAGAAAATATATATTTTTATTTTCAACAGTTTCTGTAAAGAACCCTAACCCCCAGACACGGTGCGGGCCGACCTGACGTCATGACAATGAACATAATCTTAACATGCCATTTGAGAGAGAAGGGGGACCACCCCCTGAGGGCGAAGGGGGGGAAGCCTGGATTGTGTACAGCCTAGCGACCAGAGGCTGTCCATCAGACCAGGTTGTCAAAGTCCTGATCCCCTTCTGCTCCTTCGAGCTTCACGACCTGGAAGGAAGACAGGTAGAGGGAAGTGTTAGAAACCCTCAGGAACAGGGCCAGGGGCCTCCCGGGGGGACCTCGGACCCTCTTGAAAGAACACAGAGCCTCGGACTATTTTAGTGACTCTTCATCAGGACTCTGCTCTGTCTCATTAGCTCCCAATAGGCCAGGGAGGGAGATGCTAGAGGGATGACTGGGGCACCCATTGTTAACATGGGGAAACTGAGGCTTGGTGATCCGCCGGTACGGCCAGGAGGCCTCCTCGATGCCAGGTCCAGACCTCTCCTCCTCGACCAGGGATCATCTCTCCTCCCCAGTCCCTCTGCTACACGGCTGACAAAACAGTCCTGCTAAGAGCCGCCTGTGACCTCACCGCTCCCCACTCCCAGCCCTGACCCCCTGCCTAAGGCTTCAGGCCTTCCACATCTCATCTACACCTTCTACATCCGGCTCTCATCAGGCTTCACCTCCCACCGAATTCTCCCTCAGACACTATTTGCCCCTGGCTGAGCCTTTGTTTCCTTCCCTGTCCCTGCTTTTCAGGGTGCTCAAATCTCCCAAGTTCTTTGTAAAGAGCTAGGAAACGCTAGCTAGTGTGATTCTATAGGGTGCAATGAAAGTCAGGCCTCCGGACAGCCGGGGAAGCCCCTGGGCCCTACAAGGGCAGGAGCCGCACCCCTAGTCCAGTGCCAGACCCAAGGCTGGGGGTGCTGAGGAGGAAGATGGCCCCGGCAACTCCCACACTCTTGGGGGGCTAGATGGCATCAGCAGTTGGAGCCCCCAAATCCCATGGGGGTTGGGGGAAAGGCTCTTAGGAGGGAAAGGGGGGTCGGTCTGAAAGCCCTGAGAGCCTCAGTTTCCCACTATGTAAAAGGAGGATGAGACTTTGGAAACCTCCCCGGGCCAATGGTGGTCAGCACTGTCCCTCCACGTACGGGGGCTCCAGCCTCGTGCCAGCCTTGGCTCTCCTTTGTGCTGGGAGGGGCTGCAGGCCAGGCCACTCACCTGGTGGTCGATGCAGCGGAACTGCCAGGTCCAGTTCGCCTGGTAGAGGAAGGGCCGTGGGTCAAACCTGTTGTCGTCCGGGCTGTAGTTCTCGGCGTGGTAGGACGGCGTGAGGGTAGTCATCTTGTGCCTGTTCAGGGAATACTTCTGGAAAAACTGTTTCACCTTCTCGGCCACCTGGAGGACAAAGAGTGAGGTGGGGGCTTAGCTCCAGGTGAGACCTGGGGGAGGGGCCTCCACCACCACAAAGGGACGGCCCTAGGGGTCCACCTCATCAGACTTTATAACCTGAAACGAATCCAGAACTCGGGTTCACAATGTGACCCCAACCTCAGGGCAGAAGCTCAGAGGCCCAGACAGCCCAGGAAAGGCTGGGGTCCTGAGGACTTGGCACCCCCAGCTCTTGGTTTGCACAGATGGATTTTCTCTCTAAGCAAGTTTAAAGGCACTGCCTCCCCAGAGGGCAAAGACCCCCTTGAGTTCAGTCTTGGGGCAATGGGGCTTTCAGAAGAACAAAGGACAAGTAGAAAGAAGCAAGGAGGGTCCCAGCTGGGTGGGATTCTAGAAATCCTTGACCATCTGCAGACACCAAGGTGGACCCACATATGTATCATCAAAGGCAGAAATGGGAGCCTGGAGCCTGGCCTCTGAACACACACACTTCCTCCCTGGGGCTCCCTGAGACTGTGCCTGATCCAAGAACCATTCGACTAGAAAGAGACGAGGGGAGGGCATGGCCCCAGGTGGGGAGGGCATGGCCCCAGGTGGGGAGGGCATGGCCCCAGGTGGGGAGGGCATGGCCCCGGGCCGTCCTCTTGACCCCACTGGGCACAGCATGAGCAGGGACAGTAGGGGTGCTTGGAGGGTAAGCTACCTCTCGGGGGGTGCAGATCTCCTTCCACAAGTTGATGAGTTTGCAGAACATGCTGTACGGTCCCGCCTTCCCCATCTTCCTCAGTCTCCCAAAGACAGACAGCTCATTGTAGGTCATCCCCATGTCTTCCTGTGGAACAAAAACCCTCCAGAATTAGGAGGTCACCTGTGCCAGGGTCTGGAGGAGGGCCTGGATTTGAATCCTGTCTCCGATTCCCACAAGACAAAGGCAGAATTCTACCAAAGCCAGGCTAGTCATGCTGGTGTACAAAGTCCTGGGTTCAAGTTCTAATTGTGTGACTTTGTCCTTTACTCTCTAGGCCACACAATTGACCTCAGAGGCTCAAATGGGACAAGAGAAACCACCAGCCAGGTCGCTGTTTCTTAAATGTGAGCGCAGATGAGAAAACCGAGGTGCGTATATGACATGCCCAAGGCCACCCAGAGGGCTAGGAAGGGTCTGAGGCAACATTCAAACTTGACTTCCCTGTCTCCCCCCTCAGCCCTCCCCTCTGGACCAAAGCCAGGGCTCTCCCACCCACTGTCCAGTAGATGCTTCTGGCTCTCCAGCCCCACCCCCGCCTCCCTGCAGACTGGAGCTGGCAGGGGGAGCCAAGCACCCTTGTCCGAGGGTCTGCCGGCACGCACCTCATCGGTCTGGATCACCTGCCCTTCGGCCAAGGGCTCCAGCTCAGCCGTGGACTGAGCGGACATGATGCTGCAAGAAGAAGAGGAGGCCTGGCGTGAGAGGTTAGCGTGGCTACTACCATTCTCTCTTCTCCCGGGAGGGCGCGAAGCCTCAGACCCAATGCCCAAGCCGGGAGCACCAACAAGTAAGGAGGCCCCGCTGGCTGGCATCTCTCTGGTCAGTCCAGAAGGCCTTGAACCCAGGCTCGGGGTGGGGGAAGATTGACTTCATCTTGAAGGGCCTCAAGCTCAGGAGTGGGCACGGAAGGACTGGTCACTGGCGCCAGATGGAGGGGCCGGACGTCTGGAGGGAGGGGCCGGACAGTGGGGCCTGACCCTGGGGTTGGACAGCGGGGTCAGCCCCGAGCACCTCGCTCACCTCCGCAGGGAGTGGAGATGGAAGTTCTCCATGCAGTACTGGATAAAGGTGCGGAGGTCGGTCTTGCTGATGCCGCCGATGGGGTTGATGTCTGCGCTGGAGCAGTCGTACTTGGTCAGGTAGCCCCGGAGGCTGAGAGCAGAGAAAAGGGTCACTGGCGGGGGAAGGGGGGCCAAGGGGTGGAGGGGGACCGGGGAGGCCCCCAGTCTGGGAGCCAAGAAGCCCCAGCTCGATGGTGGGGGCTCGGCAGGGTGGAGACAGAAGCGCCTCAGCCCGGCCCTCCCAGGGGTCGAGCCCCCTCTCCCATCATCTCCCCCAGGCCCGGCTGTCCCCTCCCATACCTACCATTCATCGACATTGGTGGAGCCCAGCACCAGGAGCCCCCCTCGCATTCCCCGGGACCAGAGGCTCAGCTGAGCCAAGAGATAAGCAAAGACCATCCGGATCCGGGCCTGGGGAGAAGGGAAATGGGGAAGCAGCCTGGTTTCCTTCACCCCCAACATGAAAACACAGTTCCCTCCAAAAATGGGGGTGGTGGGGTAGGAGAGCGAGTAACAGCGGCCCCCAACCTTCTCATGTGGATCACTGCGATGGCTGCTAGGGCTGGGGGGCTCTCAGAGGGGGAGGGTCTGCCCCAGGACCCTCCCTCCCTCCAGTCCATTGACCACTCAGGAGCCCAGTGCCCTCGGACCAGTCATGGCCCTCTTAGACCTATTTCCTCATCTCCTTATGGACCCTCTGGGGTCCATAAGCTCCTCCTCATGGTACTAAACTCAGCATGGCCTGATCTCCCTCCAGGGCCCCCGACTCCCCAGCCTCCTGCTAGTCCCAGCTCACATCTCACCCCTGGGGCGCCTTTCCTGATGCCCCTGCCTGCTGTCTCCACCTACCCTTTCTCCAATCGGTGAGGCAGCCAACACTTATTAGGTACCTGCTGTATCCCTCCCACAGCCTACAAAGGGAAGGGGGGGTGCCACACAACAGTCTCGTGAGGGAGGAACTGCAGATTCTACATTCGTCTTAGGGACGAAGATGCTGAGGGTCAGACTTGCCCACGGTCACCCAGCTACAAACATCTCAGAACTTGCTGACTCCCCCCAGGAAGGGGGGTGTTCCATCGGACTGCCCCCACAAGGAGCCCAGGAAGCCGCTGGTCACCCCGCTCCCCAGGCAGCACCTACCTGTATGTTCTGCATGGCCACATCTTCCCGGCTGCTTCCCCCGTGGACCAAGAACTGCGGCATCTTCCCAGTCGCCATGCAGAAGACATCCAATACGGCCTTGATGACCCCGTCTATGTTGAGGTTGATGTGGTAACTGCAGGGGAGGGGGCTACCTGAAGAAGTACCTCCTGAGAGCCCCAGGATGGAGCCCCCAGCCTCGGGCCCAGGGGGAGAGGGCAGAAGGGGTGAGCAGGGCACGGGGCACCAAGGGAAGGGGACCCAAGCAACCAGCTCTGGGCAGCCCAGTAGTGTGGGGGGGGGGGGGGGGCACCGGCCTACAGGTCCTCCATGGATTGGAAAAACAAGAAAGGCGCAGCTCGGCTGAAGGGGCTCACCACCCCCGCAGCAAGACCCAGAAAGCACCTGGGAGTTCACACACACAGCACAATACACACACACACATAAACACACACACACACACACTCTAACCATACACTTCATACCATAAACTCACACACATACACACATCACACACATGCATGCCACACTGCCCAGCAGCAGAGACCAAACGAGGTTTGGGGACCATCAGGTAGAATGTGTGTGTGTGTGTGTGTGTGTCTGTGTCCATGTGTGTATGTGTCATGTTGCGTGTGTGAATCTCACTTCAGTTGGCTGCTGCTGACACCTGGGGCGGGGGCGAGGCCCAGAAGGAAATCAAGCCAGAAGGACAAAAAAATGTAAAGGGACAGAGGGAAAGAAGAGAGGAATCACCAGAAGCCTCAAAAACCCATGAAAACAACCCCCAGGTGCCAAACTGGGAGAAAAGCAGCTCGAAACCAAGAGATCCCTGGACTAGGAGCTGAAGATATTATCCAGGAGGCAGTGGTGATGGACAGGGCGCCACAGGTGGAGGCAAGGCTGGCACAGCCCAACTGTTACCGCCAGGACAGAAAATGGGAAAACAAAACAAGATTTGCCTTTTGGTCTCAAACCCCAAACTGTTCATGTTTCAGATGGGGAAAATGAGTCTCAAGGCCCCAGCTACCCCAGAGTCGGGGGTAACTAGGGTTTGGGTCAAAGGGTGACATCCTGGGAGGCCTGAGGAATCCCAAATGAGAAGAGAAACGAGCTGTCGGGGAGCAGGAGGGTCCCCCAAGTGGTGGGCCCCAACCCCTCTACCTTCCGATCTGCTCGGCCAGCTCCTTGGCCCTGACGCAGGTGGCCTGGGAGGAATTCTGTGTGGCCATGTAACACGTGGTCAGCAACTGGCCACACAGCTTCTGGGGGTCCTGAGGGACAACATCATCACAGTTCAAGATTCTCCGGACATCGGCCAGCACCTCCTTATCTGAAAACAGGCCGGACAGAACCATGGTCAGACACACACACACACACACACACACACACACTCTCACAGTAGATACTGTCCACTCCCCATCTGCTCCTCAGATGCTTAGAGACTTCCCACTCCGCCGTGGGTCCCTGGATGCTCTGCCAAGGGATGGATGCCAGCACTTGTAAAACTCAAAGGACAACAGTCCTGTGTTGCTGTTGAGTCCTTCAAGTTTTATCCGACTCGGTGATCCCACTTTGGGGTTTTCTTGGCACAGATACAGCAGTTTTGCCATTTCCTTTTTCCAGTTCGTTTTACAGATGAGATGGGGGGGGGGGCAAACTGGGTTAAATGACTTGCCCAGGGTCACTCAGCTCTTGAGTGTCTGAGGATGGATTTGAACTTAGGAAGCTCAGTCTTCCCGATCCACTCTGGCACCCCCATCTGCCTGAGCCTTGTGGGAGGGGGCCATTCTCACCCCTATTTTAGAGAGTCACCATGGCAGAGCCAAGCGCACCCTGGCTACTAAGGAGAGCACAGGGCATCCTCACCACTTACTTCCACTATTCACGGCTTGGCAGACCTGGCGGCACATGGAGTATACCATGCAGGCGGTGGCAGAGCTGTCCACTCCGCCGCTGAGAGGCAGGAAAAATCCAGCCTGGAAAGAGCCAATCAAAGAAGAGCGTGAGAAAAGTATCCTGAGGCCAGAGCAATTCTTTCAAAACAAAGTGCAGATGGACATCAGAATTCCCATCTGGGGTAACTATCTCAGAGGCTTCAAAACAATCACCCCAAAGGGACACCGGCACTACCAGATAATAAACTACCTCATGCAATGAGAGTTTTGTCTCTGCCGCCCCCCCTAAAAAGCTTAGAATGAGCTTTGAAGGGTCAAGGGGAAGAGAGGAGGTGCTATGAGATTGGCAAAGGACATCTCTGAGTTTCAAAAGAGGAAGAGACTGACATTACAAACTCTAAGCAGGTTTTTCAGGGTCACTTTAGTTTCTGGCAAATTTCAAGAACATACTATATTCTTTTTAATTTATTTTTATTTATTTCCCTAAATAGTTTCCAGTCATTTGTAAAAAAAAAAAAAATTAACGTTCATTTTTTTAAAATTTTGAATCCCAAATTCTCTTCCTCTCTTCCATCTCTCCCTGCAATTTTCTGTAATACAAGTGACATCACGTAAAACAGATTTCTAAATAAGTCATATTGTGAAAGAAACACACAGAAAGCACAAAAAAAAAAATAAAGAAAATTTTAAAAAAGCCTGCTTGGATCTACATTAAGACTCCATTAGTTCTTTCTCTGAGGCAGCATTTTTCATCACAGGTCCTTTGGAAATGTTTTGGATCATGGTACAGCTGAGCAAAGCTAAGTCACCAGAACAATCTTGTTCCTATGTACAAGGGTCTGGCTGCTCACTTTGCTTTCCATCAGCATACACATCTTCCCAGAGTTTTCAGAAATCTCCCTGCTCCTCATTTCTTAGCGTCTGGGGGCATCCCATCACATCACATCCCACAACTTGTCGTTCCCCAACAGATGGCCATTCTCTCAATTCCCTATTTCACAAAATGGCTCTGCCACAACTACTTTTGTACAAACAGGTCTCTTCCCCTTTTCTTTTTGTGATGGAGCCCCAGTGTGCTAATGCTGGGGCCAAGGCTTTATACCTAGACAACATATTACATTAGAAGGGTGGTGAGCAGATGCGCAGAAAAGGAAGCAGTGATAACATAATGCCGACGTGACGCCTCAAGACCACACAGCTGCAGATTGATCTCCTGAACCTTCCTTTTGAGACACAGGATTTAAAAAATACTTTCAAGATTGTTTCTGAGCTGTCTTTGATAAGTCTCTTGACAAATGCCTCAGGCGGTTCTTATGGACAAGAGGAGGGGGGGGCAAGATGAGAATCCAATACGGTGGATTCAGAGGCAGCAAAGTGGAAGGAATGGCGCAAGTCACCATTTTAGAGCCTCAGTTTCCTCAGTCATCATATGGGGGAAATGTTCAGTTCTGTAAAGAGGGCTGCTTGGAGGAAAACACTCTGAAAAGTACTGTAACAGAATAGTGAGCTATCGTCTACTGTCATTATTTTGAATTTAGAAATAGGCAAACAACTGGACTGAAAGGATAGTTATCAGCAACATCATTATGACAGTCATTAGCCAAGAGGGAGACGCAACGTGGCATCGGCTCAACATTTTGATCAGAGGCTTAAATAAAAGTCCCAATAGCATGCTGACAGAGATGGGAAGGGAAGAAGCCTTTCAACATGCTTTCTTCACCGGGCTCTGCACTAAGCCCATTTGGTTCTGACAACAACCCTGAGAGGTTACTGTCCCCATTTACAGATGAGGAAACAGACCAAGAGGTGAAAAAACTCACCCACGGTCACACAACTGGTGCTGGAAGCCAGATTTGAACTCAGTACTCCTGACTCCAGACCTATCAAGCACTCTATCCAAGAGTCAACTACCTGACTCCTAAGGGAGACTTTAGTGGATTCCAACCTCAATGAGACCCCCAAGACAGCTAAGGCTGAGCCCGGCAGCCTCTGGAGAGGCAGAGAGAGAACCAGGGCTCCATCTGACTCGGGATGGGCACTAACAAAGTTTTCAGATTGGGTTCTGGGTACCAATTTTGAGGAAGACAATGACCGGGATGGTGAGAGAACTGTAGAACCTGCCCTTGGAGAGCCAGTTGAAGGAAATGAAGGGTTAATACTGAAGAAGAGGTGGGGGGGGCACAAAGCAGTAGTTAAAGAACTGTCTTGAGGAGGAAGAAGAAGCAAGGCATCCTTCAGGGGGAATGCTCCCCAAGTGGGCAGGGCTGCCCAGGGAGGCCTTGGAAGCCTTCCAATTAGAGATGTCCCCAAGAGCGTGACATGAATGAGCTTCATGAATGGAATTCTGGCCCATTTGGGGCCCAATAGTTTCTGGGTTTCTTCCAGCAGAGGGACCCGGGTCAGAGGCAGGAAGTCCCGGAAGGATGCCTGTGTGGGCAGATAATCTGCCAGCCTCAGGGTGAGGCTGTGGGCAAGAGCAAGGGCCCAACAGAACCAGAGGAGACAGAAGCCATTTCTGAGGTGTTTGAGGATTTCCCCCCACTCATGTGCACAAACACAGAGGAACCCAGACATCTTACCTGCTGGCTGCGCCTCAAGTAATCCCAGAGCCAACATGCAGGACCAAGGCTGCCAAGGAAGCACAGAGCATTAAGACAAGGTACCTGAACCCCCAAGGGTCCCCACACATCCAGGGGGGCCAGAGGTGCCAAGAAGAGTCAGCCACAGAGGATCAGGGACCTCCTTTTCCAAATGCTCATCTCCACCCCACACTTCATCCTATTAGATGACAAACCTGAGGGCTTGTTCTAAATGCCAGATGCAATTCACCTTGGCTTCTAGGAACTATCCACTCATCCATTGTTCCATTATCTTTCTATTGTCTATTTATCTGTCATTTATCCATCTAGTTAGTCATCTCTGTATTTCTCCCAACCATCTATATATCCATCTTTGTATATAAGCATATATATAGTCATCCATCCCTCTATCTATCCCTCCCCTCCATCCATCCCTCCTTCCATCCATCCATCCATCCACCCATCCATCCATCCATCCATCCATCCATCCATCCATCCATCCATCCATCCATCCATCTGTTTATCCACCCATGGATCTGTCTGTCCATCTGCCATGTAGCTAGTCCCATCTCCAAAATGAGGAAAGTGAAGAGGATTCATCCAGGATTGTACAACAATGAAGTACAGGGGCAGGAGGGAGAGATTCGTGCCCCATTCTCTCCCAGATCCAGGTTCAGAGGTCCCCCTGCTCCCATGCTTCACCTACACCTACCACAGGACCCTCAGCTTCCATCAGAAGGTCCCCCACTTTGCCCAGAAATGACAGAGAGTGATGAACAGCCCTTCCACATCATGAGGGTCAGCAGGCTAACTTGGGGCTGATTCAATTAAATGTAGAGTGGAGCGCCCTTCTTCCCTATGAACTTGACCCCTATGCTGAACCAGCCCAAGTGATGGCCCATCATCATGAACTCTTAATCATCAAATCCTAAGCAGGAGGAAGTGCAGGAATTGTGAGAAAACTGAGGCCCAGGACTAAGACCGGGGGGTAGAGGGGGAGAGATATCTGGGGAATATTCTGAGGAACTCTTCAGAATCAAGGACAAGGGGACCAAGTCAGGGCCAGCAAATCAGAGACTGGGGCCCCTTTGAGACAGGTCTGGGTCAGGCTGGAGGATTTGGATCCCAGACCATCGACCCACAAATACCCAAGGAAGAGACTCGGGGTTCTGGGCCATTTGAAGCTTCTGCACCCCTGACTCTATATTGGGGATGGGGTAAAGGCCCTACCTGATCTCCTCCCCAAGGCTGTGAAACTGCCACTGGATAGGCTCTGAAATGGAGACCAGCACATCATCGTGGCACGAGAGCGCAAAGTCGACCCTGACCCGGGTGTAGGGAACCACTTTGCTGGCCTAATGGAGCACAGACAAGAGGGGGAGCTCCTGAGAGAGTCCGGGAGCCCCGCTGCCCCCAGTCCTGCAGGAAGAATCTCCTGGGTCCAAAGAAAAGCCCTGTTGACATGACAGATCTGGCCACTGCCCTCCCCCTGGAGAGATGAGGAAACTGAGGGGCCGTGACCAGTGTAAGGCAGCAGGACAAGACTCCGGACCTCATAGCCCAGTCCTGGGGTCACACCTTTCCAGACCGCTCCTAAGGAACACACTCACCATCAAGTTCCGTGAAGAGATCTCTGCTCGGAAAGTTCGGACATCCTCCAAGTCGACTGTGGCCGTGAGGACTTCCTACACAGAGAAGGAAGAAAAGAGCGCAGGTTTCATCCCCTCCTCATCATGTGCCACTGCTATGGGGTTTCTGGGGGAGTGCTGCCACTATTCTCCCTACGTTCCAGAGGAGGGAGTCAGAACTCAAATCCAGATCCCTGCAGGACTGTTTCAGAGACTACCCAGATCATACCACACTGATTTGTCACACCAGGGTCAGAGTGGGTGACGACTCTGTGTCCTTGTGTCTCCTGCTTGGATCTCTTTGGACCCCCATTCCCTATTGCTCCTCTCAGATGGCTCTAGGGACTTCACAGCTGGAGCCCCAGCTGAGCCCTGGAAGGAAAGGAGGAAGGGAGGGAGGGAGGGAGGGAGGAAGGAAGGAAGGAAGGGAGGAAGGGAGGAAGGGAGGAAGGGAGGAAGATAGGAAGGAAGGAAGGAAGGAAGGAAGGAAGGAAGGAAGGAAGGAAGGAAGGAAGGAAGGAAGGAAGGAAGCCTGTTTTCCTGACAACACCCAGCGGAGGTCAGAAGACGTCCTCCACTGTACAGACACATGTCATAGGCAATTCTTGAACCCAATCTTGTGATTAACACTGGCCTCCCAGAGCAGGCAGCCCTGAACCCCTCACCACATCATCCAGGGAGAACTGTGCCCCTTGGGCGACGGTGGCCCCGTTCACAGAGATCATGGAACAGCCGTCGTAGTAGAGCCGGTCACCGTCGCAACCCTTCTGATTGGACAGGAGATAAATGCCGCCATTCTGGAAAAGAAAGGTGCATGGCCCATGGGCTGGATGTTTCTGGTGCTCACTCCCCCGACTTAGCTGGGAGCCCCCATCCCCACCTGCTCCTCTTGGGAGTGTCTCCCCTTGGGGTCCTGCTAACAGCCACTGGAGGACAGTCTCCCTTCAGACTCGCTGGTCCCAATCAACACCGAAGATGGACGGGCTTTTGTTGGGTCAGAAGGAAAGACATTTTTATTCTCAGCACCCCCACCCCCCACCCCTCAGGCATAAACTCCTGGTGGTGATGGTGGGAGAAGCCAGTGGGACCACTTGGGGGTAAATGGTTCTTTCTAGGAACCAGCAGTTCAGTAAGAGGTGGATGTGATCGGAGAGGGAGGACTAGAGCTTTCTATTTATTCTTCCTAGAAAATAAAACTTCCTCTGAGAAGAATAATTTCCCAGAATCCTTTCAGACAGTTGACCCCCCTCGAGTGGGCCATTTTAACATTCAAGGGGCTAGCCAAGACCCCAATTTCTGGAGCCCAATGGGCTTCCCATTCTCCCAACAGCCCTTTGGGGGCAGAAGGAAAATGGCAGCCTCACTACAGAGGATGTGCCCTAGAAGTCGTGTCTTTGGCAACTCAATCCAATCATCTCCCACCACCCCCCACACAGGCAGCCGTCACTCACTGTGCCTTCCAGGTAAAAGACCCTCTAAAGAGACCCCGAGCTCGTGGGGACCTACCTTTAAGGTGGCCAGGTTCACCAGCTCCACTCTGGTGTGGGCCTTGCGCAGCACATGGTGACTCCCAGAGGAGTTGGCAAAGATTTCCACTCCATCCAGGCCCATATCAATGTGCGGGCTAAAGGGAGGAGGAGCGAGCGGATCCCTGAGCGGCCCTGCTCATCCGCCCTGCAACCTCCTCACTCCCTGGATGGTCTGGAGCCCGGGGGTGCAGTGCCCTCCATCAGGGAAGTGGGGGGTCAGGGCTCAAGGCCAGGGTCCAGAGATTACCTGTGGGGCGTCCACAGCTCCTCACAGATCTCAGTCCCGATGCAGGTGTCTTTGGTTGCCAGCACCAAATCTCCAAAAGGAACCACCTCCTGTATACAGAAGAAAAGTCACTGATGGGGGGGGGGGGGCTTCTTGGAGGAATCTGGTCTCTGGCCCAGGAAGGCTCTCTCCATCCATGCTGAGCTCTGTGGATGCGGGGTGGGGAGCAGATCAGGGGACTCTTGACACCCACTTTGTTGATGCTAAGATCCTCTAGGGTTCAGGTGCCATGAAGGTGGGACCCATGCCCACCAACTGCCATCCAGGGCTAAATCCCATGAATTTTGCTTTATGGGGTTCCCCAAGCAACAAGTCCCTGCTCATCTGAATCTCCCTAACAGGCAATGTGAGGCAGTGACTAAGGGACCTCAGTGGATGGGTCTGGGTTCAAGTCTCACCTCTGACACCTCCCAACTCTGGGATCCTGGGCAGATCTCCCAGACTAAGTAGTGCTGAAAAGATGCCAACCCACCTTGGTGAAGGGACTCTTTCTGGAGAGATCCCTGACTCTGATAAAGTGCTAATGCCAGAGCCTTCAAAGCCCTGCTCCTTGGCTTAGGACCCATCAGAACATTATCAGAAAGGAACCCAATTCACAACCGGGGAAAAAGAAAGAGCAAGGAGGAGGGTTCCCATTTTGTAGGTGAAGAAACTGAGGGGAAGTAGGAAATGGACTCTTGCTTGCCGTGGAGTCAGGAAACCCGAATCGGGGTTCCTCCCAGGCAGCCTCCGCACCCACAGCTCCAAGCCCTGCTTGACTCGTATGTCCAGACTCAGCTGGGCTCTTGAGAACCCCTTTCCGCCCCTCCCTCAACCTCCTCCCCCACCCTCCTGGTGGTCGCACACTCCACAGGGAAGCAGAGCCTTTCGGGCAGAGGGCGCACCACCAGCCTGGCCCTGCGCCCCCACCCCCACCCCCACCCCACAGACCTCTGGGCTCGTCCCCACACTCCCAAACAGTAGAAATGGGAGTCTGCTCCTTCACCCTGGAGCTCACCTGTTTGGTTAGCTTCTGAATAATCCGTGGGAGAATATGGTCCTCGGCTTGTCTGGGAAGGAGAGTGGCGACTTAGCAAAGGGGGCTTAGGAAAAAGGAGACTGAACTTGCAAGGCTGATGCCCCAGTTTTTAATTCAGGACAAGCTACATCTGGGGGGGGGTCTCTTGGGTCACTGGAATTTTGGAAGGGGTCATTCTTTGTCACTGCTGTGCTGAGGACCACCTTGGGAGGGAGAAGGGAAGGGAAGGGAGAAATGGTTTGTGAGTGTGCTGACAGATGAGGGAGAAAGGGGAGGAAAGGTAGAAAAAGAAAGGTGGAAAAGGTCATAGAATACTGGAAATCCCTTTAAAAGAAAACCTAAAATCATGGGGTCAATGCTGGAGGGGCAATGCAAAGCTGGCACGCGGATACACTATGCGTGGAGCGGGGGAGTGTCCACCTGCTCCAGAACCCAGACTGGAATGAGGCAAGGGGAGCGGCTGAACCATGCCCAGAACTACCCAGAACTGCATCTCGAATCAGCGGTAGCCGCCCTCTTTGGGGGAACAAAGATCTGGAAGCAAAGTTGAAATCGGTGGCCGAGAAACGTAAGGGTCTGTCACTGGGGAGGGGGAATTCGAGGTGCAGGGCCAGGAGGCTGTCTCAGGACTCAGTCCCAAAAAGGAAGCTGGGCCCGGAGCCAGGAAGGTCCCAGAGGGAAGTCCAGCCTTAGCAGAGAGGTGGGAGCCTGCTGGGGCAGAGTGAGGTAGACATTGTCAGAGGGTGTGCGTGTGTCTGTGTCTGTGTGTATGTATCTGTCTGTCTGTCTGTGTGGAGGGACGGCGGGGGGGGGGGGGGGATAGCGACCCAAAGACAAAAGGCTGCCACAAATTGTCATTCAAAAAATAAAGAAAATGATTTTTAAATGCTGACTGCAACATGCTGATCAAGGGGATGACGGGCACTGGCCAGAGATGCTGGGTTGGGGAGGAGGCAGGCATGGGGGCCACCCCAGGTGGGCACCAGGTGGGCAGGAGGTCCCACACAGGACAGCAGCTTACCGGCTCTTTTGCCATGGAGCAAACCAACGCATCTCTTGGTAGTTGCCTTCATTGGCCAAGACCATTTTGGGGCGAATCAGCAGGATTTTTCTACAAAGGACAAATGAACACAGCTTGTGGTCTGCTTCGGAGAGAGGTCAAGGTCCCTTGGCACAAGTCACAATAAGAAGATGAATACACGACCCCAGTCCCTAAAGAAAAGCATGGCCAAGGGGAAGATCCAGCTGACCTTGGCCCAAGGCCCTTTGCCAGAACTAAGAACTGCCCCCCCAAGTAATGGGGCTCAGACCCACTAAAAGATCCCACCAAGACGCAATCAGTCCCCACCACAGCCTCCCGCACAAGACTGAAGATGCCAGCTTAGGAAGGCCAAACAGCAGCAGGCCCCAATGCTTCCATCTGTCTGCAGGACCGGCGGCCCAAAGTCAAGGGTACAGGAAGGCCACTGGTCTCTTGCTATGTGGCTACAGGAAAATGAAAAGAGGGGGCTTGCCACACTGCCAGAGAAGATGCCTACCCATTGAGAAAGATCACCCTGCAGTTGTAGCGAACGTTGCGGTGCATCACAGGCCTGGAGAAGTTAAAAAGAAACAAGACTGGTCAGGACACTTTGGGGGGGACCCTGGCCCCACCCCTAAAGAGCCGTCTCTCCCCATGTGCACCGGGATCCCTTGCAGCTTCCTCCTCAGTTTTAAAGAGAGAGGGTTGGATTCTGCATCCTACCTGTCCACAACCTCCCTCTCCAGCGTGGGACCCCAGAGATGCTCCTGTCTACTTGGGAACCCTTCCTCTTCTGCTTCGGCCCTGCATGGGGCTCCCCATCCACTGTTCAGGGCTCTGTTTCAACCCTGCCCCCTCCTACTGTCTCAGCATCTCAGACCCCCCGCTCTGAGGTCGGACTGTCCCCTCCGCTGGCCTTGGAGGCCAAAGGCAGATAACCAGGAATTTCACGCTCCCTTGAGGTGTTGCCCACTGCTGCCCAGTGGTGGAGGGCTCTTGGAGCTTTTCCTGGCAGAGATCCCAGAGTGGTGTGTTTGCCATTGCCTTCCCTAGCTCATTTTACAGATGAGGAAACCGAGGCAAACAGGGCAAAGTCACTTGCCCAGCGTCACCCAGCTAGTGGCACCTGACTCATCTCAGGAAGAGGAGTCTTCCTGCCTTCAGGCCAGCTCTCTGTCCACACTGCCACTGGTTGCCCTCCAAGTCCTCAAGGGCCACAACTGCCCCAAGCTCACCCTCAGCCAAAGACGCCTCCATTCTCCTGCTACACTTTTAACGTACGGCCCTTCTTCCCAAGCTGAAAGAAACAGGACCATTCGCCACATGGCAATGGGCTCCAGTTCGGCCCAATTCTCACCAAAAAGTGGCTCCTTCGTCTTGTCTTTGGCCACCAAGGGAACCCTGACCCTAATTACCCCTTGACTTCTGCAACACCAACATCACTCAGATCCACTGATCTCCTTCAAGTTTGTGTGTAGGAGTGTCACAAGATAAAGTGAACCCCCAAAGGAGGGGGAGATTGGAGGCACCACACCAATTGTTTCTGTCACAGATCCCTTGGGCAGCGAGGCTGGCAAGTCCAGGAACCTTTCTCAGAGAGAGGTTTTTCAATGGATTCTCTCCAAGGCCTGTGCCAGCCATCCCCATGGAGCAGCAGAGAATAAGCAGATGTCACCGTGACTTCCGTGGGAAGCCACAGCACCTCCCCTCTTGGACAGGGAGGACTACACTAACGTGGACTACTCCACGTCAAAGCACTCCTGAGTGAGTCAGGCCCGTAGGGCTCTGTCCTGCGCCGCCATCTGCCACCCTGGATTTTTCTGAATCTACCCCAGCCCCCAGCCCATCCCCACCCCGGGTCCCTGACACTTACATCCCGACGTCACAGATGATGTCCTGGGCCACAGGAGCCACCAGAAGATGAGCCAGAACTTGATATGAATGCAAAATAGTGTCGGATTCAAAGTAGTGATCCCAGCAGCCATAGCCACTGTCAGAAGAAAAGACCATCAGAATGGCAGGTACGGAGGGAGTGGGGGGGGGGGGCTCTGGGAGCCGGGCAGCCTCCAAGTGTCCTCTCTGCCCGCCAGACTGATAGATGCCAGACAGAAAAGACCCAGCAAACCCTCAGTCTGAGGGTCTCATGGGGAGCCAGCTGACACTTCTGGGAGTGAGGGGCCTCTCAGCCTGATCCCTCCAGCAGTTAAGTCATGAGCAGGAGGGAAATGAAAAAGGATGAGGTCCTGCCCCCAACAAGGACAGTGTGGGTGAAAACTCCCTCAAACTGGAGTGGGTCCCAACAACAAGTGGAGGGGTCAAGGGTAGGAGGGAGAGTGTATTTTTCATTTTTATTTTTTTAAATTTTCTTTTCACTTCCAAATTCTGTCTTTCTCTGACCCAGACTGTGAGAAGGGGCATCTCTCTCCCAATCCAAGGGGTCTCAATTCCCAGCCAGTGCTTTACATAAAGGAAGTCCTTAATAAACATTCAATTCATTATTCAGATAGTGCCTTAAGGCTTGCAAAGAGGACTCCCTGGGTGAAGCCAACACTTGCCCAGAGCTTGTCCCTACACAAGGTTAAATGAAGCCCCTACAGACATGGCAGCTACAGATCCCTCCAAAACAGAAAAAAAAAAGATCAAAATAAGTTTTCAACTACAGACATCATGAAGGATCTTCAGTGAAAGCCTGTTTCTTTGGGAGAAAGGGGAGGTAAAGTCCAGGAGCAGCCGGAGGCTTCCAGTCACAGTGCAACCCAGGTCCTGGCAGCTGGACAGCAGCACAGGTCCCAGTAGCTAGATAGCAAGCCAGCAGGGAGGGTCCCAACACCCTGGGAATACTGGGGCAACTGGGGCAGGAACAAACCTCTGCACCGGCAATTCCTGGGCTATGTAGACAACACCTTGGCCAGGGATAAGTCAGGGATCAGACCCCAGCCCCAGAACAAAAGCTTGGGTCTATCCATATTCCCTAGATCCCAGGCACAGAGTTCCAATAATCAAAATGAGTAACAAAATAAAAGAGCATAGAAAACAACTCTACCGATAGAGATGATAAAAATGCCAATTCAGAGGAAGAGAGAAATGACAAAGAACCCACATGGAAAGTCTCACAGAAGTCTATGAATTGGACTCAAATCCAAAACCTCATAGCTTAAAAAAAAAGGAATTTAAAAAACCAAAGAAGAGAAGAAAAACGGAAAAAAGAAATAAAGCCATGCAGGAAAATTATGAAAAATTGATCAAAGAAATCAAGTCCTTTAAAAGTAAAAATTACCAACTGGAAAAAGAATGTAATTCTCCAAAAACTAAAAATGACCAACCGGAAGAGATATGCAACTCACCTAAAATGCAAATCAACTGACTGGAAAGGGAAGGCAACTCAGCAAAAAGTAAAATTAACCAACTGGAAAAAGAAACACAAAACCTAACTGAAGAAAATAAAACCCTAAAAATTAGAATTGGACAAATAGAAACTAATGAATCTACAAGACACTGAGATTCCAGCAAATAAAATTAAAAGGCTGAAAAAAAAACTGAAGAAAATGTAAAATATCTTTTAGGAAAATTAAACAACCTGGAAAATAGATCCAGAAAAGATAACTTATAAATTACTGGTCTACCAGAAAACCTAGATTCTAAAAAAAGAAAAGAGCCTGGAAAATATCTTTCAGGAAATTATCAGGGAAAACTGTCTCACTATACTAGATCATGAAGACAAAATAGTTCTTGAAAGAATACACAGAACACCTCCAGAAAGAAACCCCAGGATAAAAACTCCAATAACTATCATGGCTAAATTCCAGAACTCTCAAATAAAGGAGAAAGTACTAATAAGCAACTCCAAAAAAGCAATTTAAATATAAAGGAAACATTATCAGAATTTCACAGGTCTTATCAGCTTCCACATTAAAAGATCAGAGGGTCCAGAATACAATATTTTGGAGGGCAAAGGACCTGGGATTACAACCAAGAATTTACTATCCTGCAAAATTCAGCCTATTGCATCAGGGGAAAAGATGGATGTTCAGTGAATTAGAGGACTTCCATTTGCTGATCAAAAGCCTAGAAATGAATAGAGAATTTGATCTTCAAATACAAGACTCAAGAGATGCATAAAAAAGGTAAACAGAAAGGGGGGAAAAACTGCAAGTCAAGAACATTAGACTGCATACAAACTACAAGGGAAGACGACACTTGTACCTTGAGAATCGTATTTATGGGTATGGTGGGTTCTTGTCCTTCCTTATCGAGGGCCACCAAAATGACATCACTATGTTTGAGACAAATGACATGCATCCAACTGTGGCTGCTCAGACCAACAGGAGCCAGAATGAGGTGCTAATAAGGGGGTGAGTGTGGAGAGAGCATACTGAATACCCTGTTGGGCAGGGCTGTCAGGCTATGCTTGCAGCACGATAGAAGCCAGGTATTTATACCTGTACTAGGGCATTAAAACCTTACAATCAAATGCAAAAAGGCAGAAATAATAAATGCATACTTTTAGGATCCTGATAGAATAAAGATTATCCATAATAAGTAGTCATGGCAAGATAAACCAAAAATTAATTGGAAACGAAGTAATTTCATTTTAAAGAACTAGTAGATCAAACAACAACTCACAGAAATAATCATTTCATCCAAGAGAATGATAACAATGAGAATCATACCAAAATGTATGGGATGTGGTCGGAGCAGTTTTCAGGGGAAATTTTATATCTCTAGATGCTTACATTAATAAAAATAGAGAAAGAGATCAAGGAACTGGGTATACAACTAAAAAAGCCAGAAAAAGAATGAATTAAAGATCCCCAATTAAATACTAAATTAGAAATTCTGAAAATCAAAAGAGAATAAATAAAATTAAAAACAACAAAACCACTTAGCTCATAAATAAATCTAAGTGTTGGTTTATGAAAAATTCAGTAAGATAGATAAACCTTTGGTTAACCTGATTTAAAAAAGATAGAATATTAATTACTAGTATCAAAAAAGAAAAAAGCATGAATTCACCACAAATAAGGAGGAAATTAAAGAGATAATTCAGAGCTATACTGCCCACCTATATGCCAAAAAATTGATAACTTGAGTGAAATGGATGGATATTTACAAAAATACAAACTACCCAGATTAACAGGAGAGGAAATGAAATATTTAAATAACCCCATTTCAGAAAAAGAAATTGAAGACACCATCAAAAACTCCCTAAGAAAATGTCTACAGGTCTAAGATGGCTTTACAATGAATTCTACCAAACAATTAGGGAACAATGAATTCCAATTCTACAAAAACTATTTTTAAAAATAGAAGAAAGAATTTTACCTAATTCCTTTTATGACACCAATATGGTGTGGATTCCTAACCAGAAAGAGTCAAAACAAAGAAAATCAGACCAACCTCCCTAATGAACATTGATGCAAAATCTTAAATGAAATGTTAGCAAAGAGATTACAGCAAGTTATTACTAGGATAATACAACATGATCAGGTAGGATAAATACCAGTAGGCAGGGATGGTTCAATATTAGGAAAACACTCAACATAATTGAACACATCAATAAGAAAGTACACAGAAATCATATAATTATCTCAATAGATGTGAAAATGCCTTTGACAAAATACACCATCCATTACTATTAAAAATCCTAGAGGGTATAGGAATAAAAGGAGTTTTCCTTAAAATAGTAAGCAGTGTCTATCTAAAACCATCTTCAAATATTATATGTAGTGGGGCTAAATTAGGAGCATTTCCAGTAAGATCAGGGGTGAAGCTCACTGTCACTATTACTATTCAATATGGTACTGATATGCTAGTTTTAGCACTAAGAGAAGACAAAGAAATTGAAGGAATTAGAATTGGCAGATGATATGATGGTATATTAGGACTCTAAAAAATCATGTAAAAATTGCTTGAAACAATTAACAAATTCAGCAAAGTAGCAGGATATAAAATAAACACGCATAAATCATCAGCATTTCTATATATGTACAACAAAGGCCAAGGGCAAGAGATAAAAAAGAGAAATTCCATTTAAAATAACTGTAGACAACATTAAATACTTGGAAATTTACCTCCCAAGACAAACCTAGAAACTATATAAACACAATTATAAAGCCCTCCTTACCCAAATAAAGTCAGATCTAAATAACTGGAAAAATGTCAAATGGTTATGGTTAGGTTGAGCTAATATAATAAAAATGACAATTCTACCCAAATTAAATTATTTTTTCAATGCCATACCAATCAAACTACCAAATAAATACTTTACTGAGGTAGAAAAAATAGTAACAGAATTTATCTGAAGTAACAAAAGGGCAAGAATAGCAAGGGAGCTGAAGAAAAACAATGTAAAGGAAGGTGGCCTAGCTCCACCAGATTTAAAAGTATGCTATAAAACAGCAGTCATCAAAACTGCCTGGTTCTGGTTAAGAAACAGAATCATAGATCAGTAGATTAGAATGGGTTCAAAAGAAACTGCAGTAAATGACTACAGCAATCTACTATTTGACAAACCCAAACACATCAGCCTCAGGGATTAAAACTCAGTTTTTGACAAAAATTGCTGGGAAAACAGGAAAAAAGTATGGTAAAAACTAGGCAGAGACCCACATCTCACACCCTATACCAAAATAAGGTCAAAATGGGTACAGGATTTAGACATAAAGAGTGATACCATAGATAAATTAATAGACCAAAAATTACTCTATCTATCTGATCTATGGAAAAGGGATAAATTTATGACCAAGCAAGAATTATAGTATATTATAAACTACAAAATTAATGACTTTGACTACATTGAATTAAAAAGGGTTTGCACTAATAAAATCAATGTTGCAAAAATTAGAAGAAAAGCAGAAAACTGGGAAACAATCTTCACAACCAGGAGTTCTGATAAAGATCTCATTTCTAAAATATATAGAGAATTGTATGAAATTTATAAGGTCACAAGTCATTCCCTAATTGATAAATGGTCAAAGGATATGAACAGACAGTTTTCAAATGAAGAAATTAAATTTATAAATTATCATATGAAAAAATGCTCCAGGGGGCGGAGCCAAGATGGTGACATGAAGGGATCCAGTCTTAGGAGCTCTCTGATAAAAACTCACAAACTAAGGACTCTAACTAAACTTTCGAGAGACGACAGAACCCACAAAGGGACCCAGTGAGGCAGTTCTCCTACTCAAGGTAACCTGGAAAGGAGCAGAAAGGATCTGCTGCCCGGGGTTGGAGGGGCGGCCCACCAGAGGGGTGGCCCGCCAGAGCCAAAGAACCTCAGCCTCCCAGAGGCAGCCCCAGGGTGCTGGGAGCTGCGGCTCACAGCAGCGGGGGAGTCTCCTGAGCTGCACCCGGGGGAGCACTGGGCACAAAGTCGGGGAACAGCGGAGGACCTCTGCCAGAGCAGGCACGTGGAGCCCAGCCCTCAGGGCACACAGCCAGCAGCTTGGTCTTTCGGCAGCCCAGAGCAGGGAAACAGAAGCAGGCGGAGCTGGTAAGCAGGAGCCCCCAGGGCATGAGCCCATTGAGCTGAGGGAGGGGAGTGAAGAGAGAGAGAGACTGCCAAGCTCTGTCCCCTGCCCCTGGAACAGGACTCTGGGGCTCTGACCACATTCAGATCCTGATCCCAGTCTAGGGCCCCCCATAGAACAACAGGGCCCCCCCCCACCTCGGCCCCGTGGCAGAGGGGAGCGCTTATGGTCATTCACAGACCAGGAGGGAGGACAGAGCCTCACACACTGAGACCCTTGTGGGAGTGTCCCAAAAGCTCAGGAAGCACCCCAAAATACAGGCTTAGACTGGGAAAATGAACAAGCAAAGAAATAACAGGAAGACCATTGAGAAATATTTTGCAAATGAGCCCAAGAAGGATGAAAATACTCAGTCTGAAGATGAGGAAGCACAAGTTCCTACATCTAAAGACCCCCAAGAAAAAACAGAAATTGGGCTCAGGCTATGATAGAGCTCAAAAAAGACTGTGAAAATCAAATGAGGGAGTTGGAAGAAAAACTGGGAAAAGAAAGGAGAGAGATGCAGGAAAAACATGAAAATGAAGTCAGCAGCTTAGTCAAGGAAATCCAAAAAAATGCTGAAGAAAATAGCATGCTAAAAAACAGCTTAGGTCAAATGGATAAAACAGTTCAAAAAGTTATTGAGGAGAAGAATGCTTTAAAAAGCAAAAATGGCCAGATGGAAAAAGAGATAAGAAAACTCTCTGAGGAGAATAAATCCTTCAGACAAAGAATAGAATTCAGGGAGATAGATGAATTTACCAGAAATCAGGAATCAATACTTCAAAACAAAAAAAATGAAAAATTAGAAGAAAATGTGAAATAGCTCATTGAAAAAACAACTGATATGGAAAACAGACTTAGGAAAGATAATTTGAAAATTATTGGAATACCTGAAAGTCATGATCAGGAAAAGAGCCTTGACATCATTTTCAAAGAATTACTACAGGAAAATTGCCCTGATATTCTAGAAGCAGAGAGCAAAATAGAAATGGAGAGAATCCACTTATCCCCCAGAGAAAGAGATCCCAAAAAAACAACCCCTAGGAATATTATAGCCAAGTTCCAGAACTCCCAAGTCAAAGAGAAAATATTACAAGCAGCCAGAAGGACACAGTTCAAATATCGTGGAGCTGCAGTCAGGATCACACAGGACTTAGCAGCAGCTACATTGGAAGCTCGTAGGGCTTGGAATACAATATACTGGAAGGCAAAAGAGCTTAGAATGCAGCCAAGAATGACCTACCTAGCAAAGCTGAATGTCCTCTTCCAGGGAAAAAAGATGGACTTTCAATGAACCAGGGGAATTTCAAAGGTTCCTTTTGGAATGGTCAGAGCTGAACAGAAGGTTTGATCTTCAGATACAGGACTCAGGTGAAGCATGGAGATTGGAGGAGAGGGGGGAAATATGAGGGACTTAATGAGGATGAACTGCATGTATAGAAAAATGATACTGATAATATTCATATGAACCATCTCAGTTAATAGAGCAGGTAGAGGGAGCTTTTACAGTTGAAGCACAGGAGAAAGCTGAATTTGAAGATAAAATATGGTGTAAAAATGGAGTCAATAGGGAAAAAAGGGAAATGGAAAGGGAGAAAGAAAAAGGAGAGGGGGAATAGTCCAAGATATTTCACATAATAAGATTTTTTTTATTACAATGAGCTATTGCAATGATATGGAAGGGGGGAGGCAAGGGGGAATGAGGGAACCTTTGCTCTCATCAGAGATGGCTAGGAGAGGAAACAGCAAATATACTTAATGGGGTATAGACATCTGGAGTAAGAAGGAGGGGGGAGTAGGGGGAGGGGTGGGGATGTGAATAAAGGAGGAGAGGATGGACCATGGGGGAAGAGTGGTCAGATATAACACATTTTCTTTTTTACTTCTTGCAAGGGGCTGGGATTGGAAGGCCTGCCCAGGACCATAGGGCCAGTTGGATTCTGGGCCTAAGGGGTGGTATGGGGGCTCAGGGCTTCTTGGCCCCAGGACCAGGGATCTGTCTGCTGTGCCACTCAGTGACCCTACAGCAGAGTCAGAGTGAAAGGAGAGAGAAAATATAGTACACGGTAGTGGAGAAATAAGAAAGGAGGGAGTTGCGATCAGCAATGGCAACTTTGGAAAAATATGGAAGTAACTTTTGTGATGGACTTATCATAAAGAATGTGATCCACTCATGACAGAGTTGATGGTGTTGGAACAAAGACTGAAGCACATTTTTTGTTATTATTATTTGGGGAAGGGTGCAAGGCAAGTGGGGCTGGGTGGCCTGCCTGGAGCCACATAGCAGAATGATCTTTGGGTGTCTGAGGACAGATTTGGACCCAGGTGCTCCTGGCTCAAGGGCCAATGCTCTGTCTGCCACCCAGCCACCCCTACTATTATTACTATTTTATTTTACTTTGGGTCTTTTTTTTTCTTTCTTCTTTTTGGTTTTTGCAGGGCAGTGGGGATTGGGTGGCTTGCATGTCACATGGCTGGGCGATTATTGGGTTTACGGGGCTGGATATGGACTCGGGGGATAGTGGCTCCAGGGCTGGTGCTTCGTTCATTGCGCCACCTGGCCATACCTACAATTATTACTATTATTTTTTTTATTTTAATTTTTTTTCTCTTCCCTTTACTTTTTCGCCCAAGCAAGTCTATCTATATTCATGGGGGGAGGGGTATTTTGTTTACTTGTAAACAAGTATATTTTATTAATGTAAAAAATTTATATGAAATGAGAATAAAAATTAGAAAAAAGTGAAAAAAATTTAAAAAATTTAAAAAATTTAAAAAATGCTCCAAATCACTATTGATTAGAGAAATGCAAATTAAAATAACAATGAGTATCATCTCGCACCTGTTAGATTAGTCCAGATGAGAAAAAGGGAAGATGATCAATGTTGGAGAGATTGTGGGAGAATTCGGACATTGATGCATTGCTGGTGGAGTTGTGAATGGATCCAACCTTTCTGGAGAACAATATGGAACTATGCCCAAAGAGCAATAAAACTGTTCATACCTTTTGACTGAGCAATTCCAATTCTAGGACTATATCCAGGAGAAATTGGGAAAATGGGAAAAGTCCTACATGTTCCAAAATATTCATAGCAGCTCTTTTTGCAGTGGCAAAGAACTGGACATTGAGGGGATGGCCATCCAGTGGGGAATGGTGCAAGTTATGGTACATGAATACTATGGAATATTATTGTTCTGTAAGAAACTATGAATGGTCAGACTCTAGAGAAGCATGGAATGAGTTATGGGATCTGATGCTGAGTGAAGGGAGAAGAACCAAGAGAATAATGCACACATTAACAACATTATGAGATGAACAACCTTGATGACAGCAGTTCCTCTTGCCAGTCCAGAGAGCTAGGACAACTGTGTTAGACTGGTTATGGACTATATTATCCTCAACCGGAGGAAGAAAAACAAAACAAAACAAAACACACAGAATAAAAAAAACACCCCTACTGAAGCTGATGAACATTTTATAAAAATGATCTCTTACACATCTTTCTCTTAATCCCAATTCCTCATGCCAAAAATTACTAATTTGTAAATATGTTTAACAAAATATATATGTAAAATGCAAACAGGACTGTTCCCTACTGAGGGTAGGAGTGTGGGAAGGAATGTTGGAGGAAATTTTGTAACTTGGAA
Source organism: Macrotis lagotis (assembly GCF_037893015.1). Lineage (NCBI taxonomy): Eukaryota > Metazoa > Chordata > Mammalia > Peramelemorphia > Peramelidae > Macrotis > Macrotis lagotis. The sequence goes on from NC_133660.1 coordinate 277,734,948, forward strand.
ATATGCATGTACAAATGGATGAAAATTTTTTTAAAAAATAACTAAATAAAGGTCAAAATGGGTATATGATTTGATTCTGGTTCTTGTTCTTTGCTGTAGAAGATGACCAAAATGACATCACAATGTCTGAGACAAACGCCAGTGTGTCCAAATGTGACCGATCGGTTCAATATAAGCTCAGAACACTCTATCACAGGTCAGGGCACAAATGATGCATGTGAACACCTGGGGTGCATACTCTAAACTTATGTATGTCACATTTCTTTTGAGCTGCTTCAATTCAGCCCTTCTCATAGAGTGCAGCCCCCTCATTGATGAGGGTATGCCATCCTACATGGTACTGTGCCAGTGTCTCCCGTACTGCACAATCAATTCCAGAGTTCCTAAGAGAGACCTTCAGGGAGTCTTGATATCACTTCTTTTGACCCCACTATGAGCACTTGCCCTGTGTGAGTTCTCCATAGTCTTTTTGGTAAGCTTTTATATAGCATTCTAACAACGTGCCCAGCCCACCATAGTTGCCCTCTCTGTAGTGATGTTGAGATGCTCGGCAGTTTAACTTGAGATAGGACCCCAGTGTTTGGTACCTTCTCCTTCCAGGTGATCTTCAGAATCTTCCTAAGACAATTTAAAAGGAAGTGATTCAGTTTCCTGACATGGTGCTGGTAGACTGCCTGGGTTTCACAGTCATAGAGCCAGGAGGTCAGCACAACAGCTCTGTAGACCCTCAGTCTGCTAGCCAGTCTAATATCTCTTCTCTCTCACACTTTCTTTTGGAGCCTCCCAAATACTGAACTAGCTCTGGCAATGTGTCAACTTCACTGTCAATATGAACCTCCTTGGAAAGGACACCACCAAGGGAAGTGAACTTGTCCACAACACTCAAAACCCCTCCAATTTGCTGTAATCAATGGTTCCACATCTGGATGGTGTGGTGCTGGCTGATGTTTGGCCAATATGAGCACAAGTAGCAGAGCATCAATCCATACTTTGTTGTGTCTCAGCTTCAGAGGCTGCACTGAGGGCACCATCATCTGCAAACAGAAGATCCCTCCACTTTGGTCTTGGCTTGTGGCCTTTCCAAGCTGAAGAATTTACTCAGAGAGCTGGCTGACCTTGATGCTGTTCCTCCTCAGTGAAGGGGTTTGATAATATGGCTGAAAACTCCATTAGTGCCTGGGAAATCTCAAGAGCATCTTCCACCATCTTCTGTTTTCTTCTGACTGAGCTAAGAGTCCTGTAACTTTCTAAGCTTCACTTTACTTTACTTTTGATGGAATTAAATGCTGCCTTCTTAGAAATGGATGAACTCTTTAGAGAACTGTGGGGTTCTTGTTTCTTATTTAGCAGCTCTGTATTCCCCCATCATCTTCATCAAACCAGCCTTGATGTTTTCCAGTGTTCTGACCCAGAGGAACAAATGTAGTGTTGTATACCAGATCTCTGAAAGCAGCCCACTCCTTTTCTATTCCACTGTAGCCAACTGTGTGTGGGCTCAGTTATTCCTCCAAGTTAGCAACAAACTGTTCCTGTTCAAAAAGATGCTCTAATCTCTTGACATTAATTCTTCTAATATTCATTTGGCTTTGGGGCCACCACTTTGGTTGAATGTGAAAATTTACCTTGGAGAGGATGAGCCCATGATCAGTCCAGACTCTCTACTACACATTGCTTCTGTCAGATTCACATCCTGTCTGTCACTTCTCCTAACAAAGAAGATTCCACTAACCATCGGTGGATGGAATGCATCACAGTCTTAGACAACACAAGATCCAAAAGACCTGAAAGATGAGCATCTCTTCTTGCAAGAGAACTCAGTTGGTATCCCATCCAAATAGCAGCCTTGAGTGAAACAAGACTGGCAAATGAAGGCCAGCTGACCGAGGCTAGAGTTGGATACACGTTTTTCTGGAGTAGACATAGTGAAAGGGAATAGGCCTTGCAATCACAACTAATCTAGTCAACACACCTCAAAGCCTACCTATGCTCCCATTGTGACAAACCCTGATGAAGTCAAAGAAAAATTTTATGAAGATCTGGAGACCTTTATCATCACTGTACCAAAAGAGGACAAGCTTCAAATTCTGGGTGAGTTTAATGCTAGAGTAGGCTCAGACATGGCAGGGAGACCTTGGGAAGAATGAAGCTGGAAACAACAACCACAATGGTCTCCTATTGAAGACCCATGCATTTCATGACCTTCTCATCACAAACATTTGTCTTCCATTTAGCTTAACACAATGAATCTTCCTGGAAGCACCCTCATAGCAAACATTGGCATCTAAAAGACTTAAGTACAGTATTTAGATATAAAGGGCGATCTCATAGATCAATTAACAGATCAAGAAATATTCTGTCAGATCTATAGAAAGAGGAGAAATCTATGACCAAAGAAGAAATATAGTATATTATGAATTGCCACATGGATGATTTTCACTATATTAAATTAAAAAGTTATTTTACTAATAAAACCAATGCTGCCAAGAATAGAAGGAAAACAGAAAGCTGGGAAACAATTTTCATAGCTAGGAATTCTAACAAGGGTCTTGTTTATAAACGAATTAAGTCAAATTTTTAAGGTAACAAGTCATTCTCCAATTGATAAATGCTCAAGGGATATGAACAAGACAGTTTTCAAATGAAGAAATTAGCTATTTATAATCACATGAAAAAATGCTTCAAATCATTACTAATTAGATAAATGCAAATTAAAACTATGAGGTTCTACCTAAGATGACAAAAAAAAGGGAAAATGATCTATGTTAGAGAGGTTGTGGGAGAATTGGGACATTAACACACTGTTGGTAGAGGCATGAACTAATCCATGCATTCTGGAGAGCAATAGTGAACATGCCCAAAGAGCAATAAAACTGATCATATCCCTTGACCCAATAATACCATTACTAGGCCTATATCCAGAAGAAATCATAAAAAATGGGGAAAGGGTCACACGTTCCAAAATATTTATGGCAGTTCATTTTGTAATATCAAAGAATTGGAAATGGAGGGGATGCCCATCAATCAGGGAATGGCTGAACAAGTTGGTCTATGAATGTTATGAAATACTATTATTCTATAGGAAAGAATAAATAGATTCTAAAAAGGTATGGAAAGAATTATAGCAACTGATGTTGAGTGAAGAGAGTTGAGCCAAGAGAACCTTTTTCACATTGACAACATTGTAAGTTGATAACTTTGATGGATGCAGCTCCTCTCGGCAGTTCAGAAAGCTAGGACTGCCCTGGGAGGGCTGTTAAGGACAATGTCACCCACATTCAGATGAACAAACAAAACAAAGCGAACTACAGAATCTGAATGAACCCTTCCTATCTCATGTTTTTTTCTTTTTTCCTTTGTCCTAATTCCTCACACAGAAAAAAAAAACTGATATGTAAACATGCTAAAGGAAAATGTTCATGTAATTTCACTAGACTGTTCAAAGTTGAGTGGAAGGGTGGGAGCAAATTGTGTAACTTATAAATATGCATGTGGATGAATGTTGAAAAGCTTTCATAACAGGTACTTGGAAAAATAAAATAAAATGTAAATTTTTAAAAATCACCTTATTGAAGGAGAAAAAAATAAAGTTGGTTGTCATTGAAAAAAAAAAAAGGTTTGCAAAGAGCTTTTAAAAGTATCAGTCCAGGGGCGGCTAGGTGGCGCAGTGGATAGACCACTGGCCCTGGAGTCAGGAGTACCTGAGTTCAAATGTGGCCTCAGACACTTAATAATTACCTAGTTGTGTGGCTTTGGGCAAGCCATTTAACCCCATTGCCTTGCAAAAAAAAAAAAAAAAAGGTATTAGTCCATTTGATCCTCTCAACAACCAGGGGGAAGGACTGGGATGGGGGGTGGGGGGAGGCTGAAGATGAAGATGAGGAGACTGAAGCAGGCAGAGGTTAAAGGACTTGCCCAGATCACAAAGTTGAGGCAGGACTGGTACTTGGGTCTTTCTAACCACCATGGATTCAGTGTTCCCTGAAAAAAAAGCCTCCTGATCTTTGTACCCAAGTGTCCCTCCCTTCTCCCCTTTGCCTTTGTGGAATCCTTATTTTGCCTTCAAGGCTCGGCTCAATTTATGGCAATTCTCCCAGAGTCCTCCCCTGACCAGTCCCCTGCCTCAATCTGTACTGCTTCCTCTGTGTAGCCCCAGCAGAACATGAGCTCCTGAAGGACAGGAAATGCTTTGGTTTTTGTCTTGGATCTCCAAACCTTGGGTAGAGCATCATGTATACAACAGGTGCTCAATAATGGTCTCTGTCTTTTCTGTTCATCCATCCAGGATTGCTTACCATATTTCAAGCTCTGGTCCGACCCGGTACTTTGCGCCTTTGTTTCGGGCGATTTCGATGCCTGTTTCAAAGGTGCAAAAAGAGAAAAAAATGAGAGAAGAAAGAAGGCCTCCTTCCTCACTGGAGCTCAGCCCTTCAAGGCAATAATGAAGGACTCCCTCTTTACTAGGATGGTGAATCAAATGAAAGGTCCCAGGTCACATCTGGGCCAAAGCAAGTCACCCAGAGGGCTGGGAAGGAAGTGGGCATGCATGTATGTAGATATGCATCTATGCCATTGTGTATACCTAGTATACAGATATGTGTGGGTATGCGCTTGTACATTTTACATCAATATTCAATACATATAAATTTATGTAACATTATAAATAACAATTATGTCTTAGAAGTTGTTAGATTAGATATTGCATTGAATTGAGACTGGGCCCCCTAACCAGCTGTGACCGCCTCTGACAAATGATCACTGTAGAGCCGGGGCTGGGCGCTTCCGGTCTCTCTCAGTGCCCAGGGTTAGCTGGTGACTGAGCGGTCAGACCAGGATGGAGGGAGACTTCAGACACTTGCGAGCTTTGCTATCCTGGCCAAGGTTCCTGACCTCAGTTATAACAAGAGGAGACTAACAGCCCCTCCATGGAGACTGGCCCTGAGGATCCATCCATTGAGAGGATCCACCCACTGAGAGGGTCCTTATAAAGTAGTCCCTTGGCTGCCCAAATCCCGGTTCAGTCAGGATCAGTGGTCTTATTAATAGAAGGACTTCACACAAAGGTGGCGCCAGTAGGGGCTGTAAAAGTGTTGGCTACTCTGTGTCATCACCATGGTTCTGAGTGCTAGGCCCTGCAGCACACATCCAGGAGAGATGGTTACTGTTATCATCAGTATTATTATTATGGAAAATGCATTCCACAGGACCGGCCCACAGCAGGGCCTCACAAAAGCAGGTGACCGGCGGAGGGTGGGGGTATAGAAATGTGAGGTCTTATCATCATGACTTAAAAGTATAGCAAGGGCCACAAAGCTACATCCCTGTGAGTGGGAGGGATCTAAAGTTCGCTGACCATAACTCATGCTAAGAACGTGGCCAGCCTTTGTGGTAGGGGCTGCTTCAATGTCAGCGTGGGGAGGCCCCGCACGTGATGTAGAAATGTCAGTCGTTATTGCTCATTATGATGATTATTACTTAGATCGTTTCCCCCCAGCTCCGGCACACCGGGTCCTCTCTGCAGGGGAGACACTCGTTACTGTCAGGCGTCGGGGGGACCTTTCCCATCGCGGCCCCCGGGGCACCCTGGGGAAACCTGGGTCATTTCTCTCCATGGCTGTGTAAAAGGGCCTGCCCCTGGGGGGGGGGGTCCTCCAGATGCGACAGCGCCCCCTCTCCAGGGACTCGTCTCTCCGCCGCCCCCCCAGGAGGGACTCCCCAGTCTGCTGGGGCGAGGACGATGGGCAGAGCTGAGGCGATGTGCCCTGGCTGTTTGCTCGCCCTTATCTTGCCAGGGGAGTGCGCGGGTCGCTGGCTGGCACAAGCCCCCCTTCCTGCCTCCTGGGGGTGGGGGTGGGGGTGGGGGCCCCGGAGGAGTCGCGGCCGGTGCTTGTCGGCCTTAAGGGGGTTGGGGGTAACCGCTGCTGGGGAGAGCCGGGCGGGGCCCACTTGGGCAGCAAGCGGCGCGGGGGAGGGGGCCCAAGCGGGGCGTCGGGGTCCCCCCTCCCCCCCCCACTCACTCCTCAAAATCCGCTGCAAGTTGCCCTCGAAGTCCAGGGCCCACTGGTTGAGCGCGCAGGTGGCCACCGTCACCTTCCTGCCCATGGCGCCGCGGGCCGGGCCGGGCCGGGAGCGGAAGCCGGACCGGGACCGGGAGCGGGACCGAGGCCGGACCGGGAGCGGGACCGGGAGCGGGAGCGGGGCCGGGAGCGGGAGCGGGACCGAGGCCGGACCGGGAGCGGGACCGGGAGCGGGAGCGGGGCCGGGAGCGGGGCCGGACCGGGACCGAGGCCGGACCGGGACCGAGGCCGGACCGGGAGCGGGGCCGGGAGCGGGAGCGGGGCCGGGAGCGGGAGCGGGACCGGGACCGAGGCCGGACCGGGACCGAGGCCGGACCGGGAGCGGGAGCGGGAGCGGGACCGGGACCGGGAGCGGGACCGGGACCGAGGCCGGACCGGGAGCGGGACCGGGAGCGGGAGCGGGGCCGGGAGCGGGGCCGGGCGGGCAACGGCAGGGCGGGCGGCTGCTTCCGGCCCCCAGCGCGGGCCCCGGGCCTGCCCCGGCGGCGCCGCCCCGCCGCCCCGATTGGCCCCGGCCCGGCCCGGCCCGGCCCCCGAGGCCGCCGAGGTTAGCGCTTCATTTAACTCCTGGCTGCCCGGTCCCGGGCCGGGCCCGCGGGTCACGGCCACCCGGGGACGGGGCGGGGCTGCGGGCGGGCGCGGTGCAGGTCCCGCGTGGGAAGCTGCGTGTCCGTGCGTGTCTGCTGTCTGTGCATCCTGTCTCGGCCACGCGTTATCGGCATAGAC